>NC_142948.1:21507346-21677346 GCF_046866305.1 Octopus bimaculoides | reverse complement strand
TTTTTCTCATATAATATTTCTCTCGCATAACATTACTGAAATTTGATTTTGAGATCCTGAACTTTACAGGGGAGATGACAAAGCCTGAGCTGATTAATAATTTGTTGCACTTAAGAAAAGCTGTCCCTCACAGTGGAAATGATATGCTAAAACCACTTTGATTATGCTTATACATGTGGGGCCCTAACACTTCCCTTCCTTTCTCTACCCTGTCAAGCATTTCCCCCACATCTCAACCCTTAACATCCTTCACTTCTCTATCTATGGTACTACTCCGCTTCCATTTGTGTGTGTATGTGTCTGTGTGTGATGGGTAAATTGTCACCATTTTATATTTTTAATTTCATACATGCGCATTGTTTGTTTTTGATTTTGTCAACTACACAGTATAGTAGGGTCAGTTGGGCACTGTCTATGAGAAAAACAGCACCATGATGCAATTCACTCTGCCAGAAATTTGAAAATGACATACTGTACTGCTTGGCATTCATGTCAGAAGCTCCAATACGAACATTTCAGAGTGTTTGGGTGTCAATATGAGGATATGTACCAAGAATGATAAAAATCAAACATCCAGTCAACATCATGGTGTTTGGAGTGGTCACTAGTGATGGTGACATTATATCTCCAGTCATCTTCCCACAAGGCCTCAAACTCAACATGGAGGCCTACATCAAGTGCCTGGGGGAGGTAGTGCTGCCCAGGGTCAAGAGGATGGCTGCTGGAAGACCCTATGTCTGGTGACAGGACACTGCCCCATGCCATACAAGCAGGAGAACCCAGTCATGGCTGTCAGACAATTTTTGCAACCACATCACCCCTAACATCTGGCCACCTAACTCCCAAGCCTGCAACCCACTTCATTATTATGTGTGGAGTGCAGTTGAGCAAGAGACCAACAAAACTCCTTGTAACACCAAAGATGAACTGAAGACAAAGGTTATGGCAGCATTCACCAACTTAAACAACGAGACCGTCCAGAAGAATTGCAGGAGATTCTAAAGTTGTCTGGAGGCCGTGGTTGAAGTCAATGGCGATTTTATAGAATAAATTTACTCTTTAGTATTTCAAGATATTTTTATGTAATTTTGGTAAATATATCTGTTAAAATGCATAATTTAGACAACAGTTTATTCACCGCACCCTGTATATGTGTGTGTGTGTGTGTATGTATATGTGTGTGTGTGTATATATATATATATATGGGACATTTGTACCCCAGCATCACTTTGATGGTGTGTGCCGCTCTTCCAATCAGAAGTAGTAGTAACTGTTGAAAAATTCTGTTCAGAACACTCACTTAAACTGTTGATGTTTCCTTTCAGCTCTGATACAACAAGAAACAGTCTCATCAATTTCTCCCTGACTAGGTATTTTTCCTTGTAACTTCTTCAATTTTTTCAAGATTTTGGTTCTTTCGGATATAAATGCTGTCAGGCGTCTTGACACAATAAACTTGAGTCCCTCTATAGAATGGATCCTGAAATGTGAAAGTATTTGCTTATATAAGTTTATATATATATATATATATACACACAAAAAACAAATCTATATACACATATATATGTATGTGTATGTATATATAAATATATACATACAGAGAAAATTACATCTTTATTATTGGTCTCACTTTATAAAGCTGGCAATTGTCTCTATTGTATTAACATATATATATATATATATCATATATATATATATATCATATATATATATATGAAGGCTTGAAAGAAATGAAGCCAGTGTGCTTCGCTGGATGTGCAATGTCAGTATGCATGTTCAACAGAGTGTAAGCATCTTGAGAGAAAAGTTATGCTCAAGAGAAATCAGATGTGGTGTACAAGAGAGATGACTGCACTGGTATGGTCATTTAATGCATATGGACGAGAACAGCTGTGTAAAGAAGTGCTGATCTCTAACTGTGGAGGAAACCTGTGGTAGAGGTAGACCCAGGAAGACATGGGACAAGGTGGTGAAGCATGACCTTTGAACTTTGAGCCTCAGAGAGGCAATGACTAGTGACCAAGACCTTTGGCGATGCACTGTGCTTGAGAGGGCCTGTCAAGCCAAGTGCTACAGGCACGTAAAGAACACCTTTTGAGCATTGGGCCTCACAGAGGCAAAGTGGCTGAGTTCTTTTCAAGTGTTGGGCCTAATGGAGGCAATAACCAAGGCCTTTGGCATTATGCCATGCTTGAGGAGAGAACCATCAAATCATAGGAGATATTGGTGTCAAGCAAATTGGCACCTGTGCCAGTTGTACATGAAAGCACCCTGGTGTCAAGCAAATGGCACCCATGCAGGTGGCTTATAAAAGCACCCATTACACTCTTGGAGTGGTTGGCATTAGAAAGGGCGTCCAGCCGTAGAAAACCATGTCAAATCAAACTGGAGTCTGATATAGCCTTCCAGCATACTAGCCCAGTCAAACTGACCAACCCATGCCAACATGGACAACAGACATTAAATGATGATGATGAGATATATATATATAAATAAATATATATATATATATATATATATATATATATATAGAGAGAGAGAGAGAGAGAGAGAGAGAGAGGGAGAGAGAGAGAGAGAGAAATCATTAAAATTAATATTAATATCTTTGAAAATATATATATTTGTCCAATAGATTTGTCATCTTCTATATCTGCATCATCATTCTTTTATATCCATTTTCTATGCTGGTATGGGTTGGACAGTTTAACCCAAAGCTGGCAAGCAGAAGAGCTGCACCTAACAAAGACTTTCTTTCACCTGAGGACATACCTTAAATTCTGAAGGGGGATAATCAAAGAACATAACATTGTAATACTTCATGTAAAGTAAATATAACAAATGAAAAATCACGGATCACTACCAAAATTTCATCATCTGTTCCTTGTGTCATTACCAACTTTATCTGCAAGTTTCATCAAATACTGTTCACAACCTTTTGAGTTATTTTGCACACAGACGGACAGACACACAAACCAACGCCAATGAAAACATAACCTCCTTCCTTGGCAGACGTAACGAAAAATATTTATGAAACAAACACTTCCACACATTCATGACTCCTCACAAGCGCTATCACCAAACCATACAAAAAACCCATAATTCCATATACAATGACAAACACAGAAGCAAAGGAGCCAGCCTTAAGATAGAGGATCACATGGACCACTTCGTCACGTGATCCCCACCCATATTACACTTAAGGACCATAACCTAATTTTTATTCCAACCCCAAATGTAGGCTGATCAACCTCTCCAAAAGCAAGATATAGCAAGCATATTCTCGATACTATCGACTCTGACATCAGAAGGGCTACAGGGTTGACACAATGGAACTCCAGCGCAACTGTGATAGACTGGTTCCACAGTATCAAGAATAAATCAGGATAAATCAGATTATCAAGAATAAATCAGCCTGCAAATTCACCCAGTTCAACATTGTTGACTTCTATCCTTCCATATCTAAGCCCCTCCTCCTGAAGGCCCTAGCTTTTGCTGGACAATTTACCAACATTAGTGATCTTGATATCTGAACCATCATGGATGCCAGAAAGCCAATTCTGATCTATGACGATTCCTTCTGGGTAAAGAAAGAAGGCGATCCATTGTTTGAGGTCTCTATGGGGATCTTTGACAAGGTTGAAATCACCAACCTTGTCGGGTTATACATTTTGGATACCCTCAAGAGACATACCCATCCACATAGGTTGGCCCTCTATAAGGACAATAGCCTGGCTATCTCAAACCATATGAATGGCTACACCATGGACAGGTTCAGGAAAGACTTGATAAAAGTATTCACAGAGTTTAGCCTGTCTATAATGGTTATTATCCACCTGACTATGGTCGATTTCTTGGACATAACCTTAGACCTGAACACAGACAAATACAGTAAGACTAATGAAGAAATGGTATATATCCACAAGTGCTAGAACCACCACCACCCCTGCTGTAATTAGAAACCTGGTTTCAGGCATCAGCAAATGGGTGTCTAAACTCTCAACCAATATGGAGATCTTTAATAGCCCCCACCCCCACTACAATGATGCTTTGGCTAGGAGCAGATTTTCTGAGAAGCTCACATGTGGACAAACCCCAAACCCCCTCTCTCACCCCAAGAGGATTAGGAAAAGGAAAATAATCTGGTATAATCACCCATTTAACCTAGAAATTACTACCAACATAGCCAAGAGCTTCCTGTCATTGATAAAGAAACATTTCCCCACAGGCCGTAAGTATTACAAACTTTTCAACCTCCATTTTCGACTCTCCTTCATTTTCTACAATGCTCTTCTATCTATCTAACAGACTTGCAAGGTACTTCTTCCAAAATTCATTTGTCCATAATGAAAAATACTCCTCCAGTACTGTTCTAATCTCATCTACAGAATTCGTATTTTTTCCGTCCAAATGATTTTGAAGACTGCAAAATAAATGATAATCAGATGGGGCGATATACAGCAAATATGGTGGGTGGACCATCGTTTCTGATTTAAACTTCTCCAGCCTTTGTAATGTCATCCTCGTTGTATGTGGCCAAGCATTATCCTGAAGGAAGAACATTTTTCATCTTGAAACGAAAGATGGTCGCTTTTCTTCTAGCACTGACTTAATTGATAAAAATCACATTATTTATGGGATGACCCAATACATCTACACACACACACTCATATAAGTACGAATGCATACACGCAGATATATGGGCATATACATGTACATATATACATATATACCACCCCTTTCTACTTCCCCCCAACCACGCGACCGATTTCCTGTCCACCACACGGTCAATTTCTTGTTCACCATGTGGTATTTTCCAAGTAATTGCTGTCACTGAAATACCAACATCATACTGCTATACCGTGTGACCATTCTTGACCAATCACCGGCTAACATCCAATAGTAAACATCAACTCTCTTGAGTCAAACTCTCATTCAGACCCCAATGGCCAAAGACTAACCACATACTTGAAATTCAAAGTACCAAGGAGTCTGAATGAAACTGTTTTGATCTGTGTGTGTGTGTGTGCATTTACATATTTGTATATATATATATATCATACATATACATAAATGTGTGCAGTGTACATATACGTATATGTATTTACACAATCACACACATACACACATATCAAAAATACATTTATTAAATTAACATAGAAATGCCATACTGATCATTTATTGAAAATCCCTTCTGATCAATCGAGGTGAGGTCATGTTGGATCTTGTTCAATAACAGAGAACTCTTGTCTTGGTCAACAACAAAATCCAGAATCTCCATCCACCATTCTTCATTAATTAACTGAAAAATTAATGAAACAAATGCACAAGCAGTACAGATTAAGTATAATTAAAGTCACTGGAAACTGCACAGAACATAGAAATATATACAGGCAAGGAAAACAATTACATTTGTCAACAATGTTTAAGCTATATTAGAAATGCTAACCCCCCCCCCCCCCCTCTCTCTCTCTATCTATCTTTCTATCTATCTAACTATCTATCTCATTCTCTGTCCACACACGTATGTGTGTGTGTGTGTGTACATGTATAAAGGTAACTGTGTAAGCACTCAGCTACTCACCACACAAATGCATCCAACCTGACCCTTGTTTTATCATCTCCGGTGACATCACTACTGTTAGTTTCACCAATGTTCATCTGATTCATTTCTTCTCCAGACTCATATTTACTTTGCTCCTGTTTAATACCACAAGCTGACTGATTCTTGACTGAGTTAAAGCAGGCTCCACATTGTGCCTATATTCTGACCTTGTGTACAGCTTCCTATTTCAGTTGTGGCTTCTTCTTCCATTTCCTCCAGCTGTCACCAGAAGCCCTCCTCTTGCTGTTTTTTGCTGTATGTTACCCTTGCTATTTGCTGTCCTCGCTGTGTGCTGCCCTTGCTACCCTTGTTATGTGCAGCCCGTCTTCCCCTGACTAAGTCATAAATTTACAAAATTAAATTTATCTTTTTTTAATCCAACCAAATCAAACATCCAAAGTGTATTTACCTGTTTTTCAAGATTGTCTGCTTTTATTTTTAAAGAAAGCCAATTGTCAAAGGCTTCTTTCACAAAATTCAGGTGTTTCTCTGTGAGACGATTTCGAATTTCAGCAGCCTGCAAGATAGAATTAAGAAATGTACAGGCGAGGAGAGAGTGAGAGAGAAAGAGAAGGATAAAGGGAGAGTGTGAAAGAGAGAGGGAAAGAAAAAGAAAATGTGAAAGAGAGAGGGAAAGTGAAAGATAGAGAGGGTGAAAGAGAATGATAAAGAGGGAGAGTGAATGAGAGAGTAAGAGAAATAAGGATAAAGAGAGAGGGAAAGAGAAAGAGGATAAAGAGGGAATGCAAAAGAGGGAAAGAGAAAGAGGATGGAGAGGGAGTGTGAAAGAGAAAGAAGGAAAGAGAGGTCAAAAAGAGAAGGAAAGAGAAGGAAAAGAAGGAGTGTGAAAGAGAAAGAAGGAAAGAGAGAGAAAATCTATCAGTTTTGTTAAGTGAACAAATTTTAAGTCTAACCCCACCCACCCAGCCACACAAAAGAGCATCGAACCATAAAAATCCTACCTCCTATAACTCTCCATATAACACATGCTAGCATGAAAAATCAGATGTTAAACAAAAGAGTCAACAAACATCCTTCATCCTCGGACAATCTAAAAAACTAAGTCCAACACCTGTCTGTTTAGAATCCTAACGAGTAAATTACATTAAGACACACTCACCTTTTCTTGGAGTTTGTCATCATCGAGGGCACTGGCAACACCTTCTGGTTTTTTGGACAAAACCTCGTTTAAGTTGTGGTAACAATGAAGCAGCTGCAGGTCATCAGTTCGTATCGTATTTTTGTGTTCTCGTACAGACCAAAGTACTTGACGGTAATTATCTATGGCATCTTTCAACTGGAAACCAATGGAATAATGGCACAGATTTAGGTAGATTACTTAAGAAGTTGAACCTTTTAGCATTTAATCCGACTAAATCTAACCCAAATATTCTACCTGTTTTGTTAAAACTAGCCAGATCTGGCCTCTCACACCTACCCTACAATGTCATTCTAAAAATAAGTAATTACATCAGTGTAATCTTGGAGTTATGAGATAATGATTAATTAAAACTAATGTGAATAAGTAAGCATTGCCAGTGCTACATAAAAAGCACATGTTGATGCTACATACAAGTGCTCATGTGGTGCCATGTAAAAAGCACCCAGCACAACACTGTAAAGTGATTGGCATAAGGAAGGGTACCCAGCAGGCAGGCAGGCAGGCAGGCAGGCAGTTGATGAAATTTTAACCCGAACATAACAGATGAGCATTATTTAGAAAATGATGTCACACGTTATCGAGGCTACCATTCTTTCTGGATGTGCAAAATGGGATGACGTCTTTATTCCAAGAATTCCTCTTACTCCATCAGGAGCAGACATTCCTTTTACATTCAGAAGACTACAATTCCCCCTTCGTGTGACTTTTGCCATGTGCATAAACAAATATCAGGGTCAAACACTGTCTGTAGCTGGTCTTCTCTTGGAAGAGCCCTGCTTCTCACATGGACAACTGTATGTTGGCTGCTCAAGAGTGGGCAGCAACAAAAAACCTATTTGTATATGCTCCACAAGGGAAAACAAGGAACATAGTTTACAATGAGGTGTTATAATCACAACAGCAAGAAAGTATGTACATGATTACCTTCTTTTACGAAACTTCATTGACTTTCATATATTTATATTGATATACATATATATATGTGTGTTTGGGTGCGTGTGTGTATATACATCTCTATATATAAAGATGATGCGTAGTCTAGACAGCGTTTTTAGATTTCATTATTCTCTTTAACCCGGGCAACGCCGGGTATTTCTGCTAGTATATTATATTTTATGACATTTCAATTAGCTATTATACATTTTATTACATTAAGAAAATAATTATTTATTAAATGATTAAATTAAATTTAAAAAATATGAAGGAAACCATAATAATAATTTAATAATCTTCTATGATTTTGATTTATAAATACTTTGTAAGATACTCCTCCAGCTGTTTATGGCTGGCCAAGATCATCCTGCCCAGAGAGCAGCAGGACATCGTCTTACTGGGATTCAGTGTCTTGATCAGGTTGACCGAGGTGGAGGACTCCACTACATGCAGTGGTAGCATGTTGTTGACAAACAGGTCTACAATCCTTCTGTCCACTATAGACTGATGGACACCAGTGTTAGCAGTTTGGGCAAACACCTCGCCAATGCTGGGCTAGCAAGCTTTCTTTGCACATGGCTGCAACAACTGGCTAGTTTCCCATGGGAAGCGCTGGCCTTGATCCTCTCCTCAAACTGAATGGCATGTGCTGGGTGTTTGTTTTTGACATGTAACTTCAAATTGTATAGGCTCACCGCTTGTCCCTTGATGGTGGTCTCCTTGGGCTTACACATGATGCACCAGAAGTACAAGATTTTGGTGTTACTCTCATCCCTTGACGTAAAGACAAAGTAGTCCTCAATGTGGGGCCACAGGTTCTGAGTCTCCTGGCTCTTAATCTGAGTGACCTCTGCCTCACCCACAGCTGTTGCTGACTCCTCAACAGGCCCTTCATTCTCAGGCTGGACACAAACGTCTTCACTTTCCATAACAGTAACAACATCGTAAGTGAATACAACTCAAAACTGCAGAATTACACAATACTGCTTAGCTAGCTGCTGCTGCTGCATTGACCAAACATGTCTCATCAGGTGTACACATAGTCAGCCAATAGCATGCTTGACAGACTCTTCAAGATACGCCCGCAACAGACAGGAACAAACGTATGAATTTGTTAGTGGACTTAAAGTCAGCAGAACTAAATTTAGCGGAAGCTAATTGATCTGTTAACGGTTTCCAAAGTTAGTAAAAACACTAATCTGCAAAACAAAAAGTTAGCTTTGCTAATTAGCTGTTAGCGGATTAGTGGAACCCTGTCCACCACTGCTAGTAGGCCAACAGATCATCACAACCTCACTCACTGGATGCTCAACTGACACTGAGACTCTTACTGCTAACATACTCTACAAAAGACATATTGAGAAATTTCTGAAACAAGGAGCTATGGGTGGGGCCAATATGGGCCAGCACGGAGCTATGGGTGGGGCCAATATGGGCCAGCCCATAGAAAAATAACTTGATGTGATAGAAAAAAACTGTTGCCATTTTAAAACTTAGTGACCCCACCAAATAACCCCAAAACAGGTCTCAAACTTAGGTCAGCAGGAAAAAAGATATAATTTGTTGGCCAGTCTAATTCAAACATTAAGAATTATGCAACAAATGACAGATATTGTAATTACCAAGATGTAATAATTAAAAGTCTGTCTAAGATTTCATTTTGATATTTTCTTCACATAAGAATGTAGTATTTAAATCAAAATTAATTAATTAACAACAATTAACAAAAGGTATTAATTATATAAAAAGAAGTTAAAAGTCAAAAAGTTATACTATAAAATTATTGATTACTGTTTTATATCCACAGAATAAGAATGATTAATTCAATAGTTACCTATTAGTGTAATCTTTATTTTAATAATGTAAATCTCTCTATATTTACTTATATTTAAACATCTTTTTTTCTTTTTTCTTTTTGATGATATAGATTCAATATTAATTCAATAACAACCTAACTGTGTAATCTTTACAGAGATCACTCCATATTCAGTATTATTTAAACACACACCTGTTCTTTGATGATATAGATTCCAGCAAGCCCATGACGTGCTGCAATGGCTTGTCTGTGAGCCTCTTCACATTCTGTAACTCCTTTTTTTATCAAAGACTGCAATAATTCTTCCATAGTCATCATTCTACAAATAAATAAAAAGAAAAGACAAAATTCACAACTGGTATATTTTTATGATGGCATGTTGCAAATAGTCAAAGACAAGCTGGACAAAGAAGGAAGTACCGTTTCTTAAGCCCAAATCTAAATTATTCTGGAGAAGTCTTGTCTATTTGTGTTGGAGGAATGCCTCACTACATACTAAACTAACTCACTGCAGTTTGAAGGAAAGCATTTTTTTGACCATTGGTGTTGATAGAATAAGTGAGACAGTGAAAAATAAAGCTTGCATATTGAAGTTTACAACACCAAAGACTTATGCTCTAGATCAGTCACAGGAAAACTGCAGCCCACAATACTTCCTGTACAGCATGCAAACAAAAAATTACCTTGATGTTTTAGTAGTGCAGCCCACATGATGATGAGCCATGTTTCATGTGGCCTGCTTCTCAAAAAAAGGTCGTCAATGCCTGATCTAGTACAATCATCTACAAAATGTACACAAGTCTATTACAGTCTATCACAAATTAAAACAATGTCACTAACTCAGTAAGAAAGATACAGCTTTACAAGAGCTGGTATGTTCATACCTGTGAATGGCCTCTTAAGAACTGAAACCAAAACCTATACTTTAACAGGAGCTTTTTGTACTTGTTGTTCTTGTGAACAGTGAACCATTTATTGTCTTGTTAGAAACCTATTTTCAATGGCAATATCTTTTATCTTTTATCTTTTATCTTTTATCTTTAACTTGTTTCAGTCATTAGACTGTGGCCATGACGGGGCACTGCCTTCAAGAATTTTTAGTTAAATGAATCGACTCCAGTACTTACATTTTTGCAAGCCTGGTACTTATTCTATCAGTCTCTTTTGCTGAACTGCTAAGTTATAGGGACGTAATCAAACCAACACTGGTTGTCAAACCATTCACAAATAAATTATAAATTTTAAAAAAACATGCCACAGACTGCGCCCACCTTGTTTTGTATGGAGATGACATTCCAGAGTTTCATAATCTATGTAATAAATACAAAATAGCTTCAGTCTGTGTCAACAAAAATATTTTCCAGTGAAGTTCATACATTCACAGAAGTTTGTATGCCACGGGAGGCAAAGAATCTTGACATTTGAACAAATATCTTTGTTACAAAAACAGAAACAAAAAAGATAAAAACCTTCCAAACAAAATCCTTCATTGAAGAAAGGAAATGTTTATTTGTCAACAAAAGTCTTAAAGCACTCGTGTTGATCCTACATAAAAAGCACCCAGCTTTTTATGTAAAGTGATTGGCATTAAGAAGGACATCCAACCATAGAAACCAAGCCAAATCAGACTGGAACTTGGTGCAGCTCTCCTGCTTCTCAACTCCTGTCAAACCACCCAACCAATACCAGCATGGAAAACGGATGTTAAATGATATTGATTAGTAATCTGGTCTCCCAAGAATATTTATCAAGATTTGCACACTTCACTACATATAGAAGCAACTGACTTACTTCTTGTTTATGGAATGGAACTCTCCTCGAACTGCCTGTGGATGGCAACATGCTTGGCGTAATTTCATTAATGGATGCAAAAGCTGGCAACATAAAGAAGAGATTAGGAATTAATATAACACTTAAGTTCAGCTGAACTATTTGCTCCATGCTGGAGATGGAGGTAGAGAAAGTGATTGCAGCCTAATTGCAAAAAAGCTATTGTGGACAAATAAGCAGGATCCAACAGGAATGAAAATAAAATTATCAAAACATTATGAAAATTATAATATAAATAAAACTAAAAATTTATACACTTTTACCACATATTAAACATGATAAACATAATTAAAGTGGGTTTTTTTTTAAATTGTTCAATTTCACTGATAGTTAATTCTAGGACACCTTCTATATACACACACACACTCTTATATAAACTGTACTTGATGACATATAAGATGCACTCTTTTTGAAAAAATATCTCAAAAAAATCACCCCAGGTCCTATATGGCCTAAAGTTGAGTCTCCCATAAGTGTTAATGCATTATTACCTGAATATGCACTGGTGAAATTAGGGTGTGTCTGATACCCCTGTGCATGTTTTATGCCATCAAATAAAGTATGATGTGTGTGTATACATATATATCAGGTCATTTCACAAGTTCTGTCCGAATTTTGAATAAAGAAAACAAATGATCAAATGTTATATTTAATTGAAATTTAATCATCAATGTACTTTCCCTGATTATCTATGACTTCCTTCCATCTATTTACAAGCTTTTTAATCCCATCAATGTAAATCTCTTTTGGTTTCAAAGCGAAGAACTCTGAAATATCAGTTTCAACCTCCTCCCGGCTTGCAAAAGTTATGTCCCCCACATGATTCTTTAAACTACGAAACAAATGGTAGTCTGAAGGAGCAAGGTCAGGAGAATAAGGTGGATGAGGAATTTTTTCCCAACCAAGCTCTTTGATCTTCTGTGATGTGATCTTTGCAGTGTGGGGTCGCGCATTGTCCTGATGAAACATCACTCCTTTTCGATTCACAAAAGCGGGTCTTTTTTTCTTCAAAGCTTGGTTCAAACGCTCTAATTGCTGACAGTAGACTTGAGCATTGATTGTTGCATTAAGTGGTAACAATTGAAAGTGAATTACTCCTTTGCAATCCCACCAGATAGAGAGAAGAACCTTTTTCCCATGAAGTTCCCTTCTTGGTTGTGGTTGAGCTTTTTCCCTATTACCAAGTCACTGTTTACAACGTTTAATATTTCGATAGAAGATCCATTTTTTGTCACCAGTCACAAGTCTATCCAAAAAGGGTGAAATGAGTTTGCGAGAATGGAGAGAAGAGCAGATGTCAACTTGGGATTTGCGGTTGCTTGCAGACAATTCATGAGGCACCCATTTTCCAAGTTTAGGAACCTTTCCAAGTTGTTGAAGATGATGATGAACAGTTTAATGGTTTGAACTAAGCTTTATTGCGAATTCTTCAACTGATAATGCAGGATTTTCTTCAAGTAATGCCTCAAGGAGCTTATCATCAAACTCAACTGGACGTCCTGTTCGATCTTCAACTTCAAGGCTGAAATCTCCACTTCTGAATTTTGCAAACCATCTTCTGCAAGTTCTTTCATTCAAGCATTCTTTCCCATAAACTGAGTGTATGTTTCGAGTTGCTTCGGCTGCAGAGTTTCCTTTTTTGTACCCATAAAGCATTATGAGCCTCAAATGCTCTTTGGATACTTCCATGTTAGAAAGGGTTTTAATCAAAGAAATTTTAATTCTATTATTCTGTAAAATAATATTTAATTAGTTTAAATGTACACAAATGCATAAAAATAATTTTTTATTCCATTAGACATTCTAAAATACTATTAAATTCCATTCAATTTTAAAAAAGGTAAAATCGGACAGAACTTATGGGATGACCTGATACATACCTCTCCGCCACAGCAGAATTGATACCGGTGCTGGTGCCACATAAAAAGCACTGGTGCTGGTGTCACATAAAAAGCATCCAGTACATTCTGTGGAATGGTTAGTGTTAGGAAGGGCATCCAGCCATAGAAACTATGCCACAACAGACAATGGAGCTTGGAGAACCCACCCATCCACCTTATTAGCTCCAAGCAAACCATCCAACCCATGCAAATATGGAAAACAGACACTAAATGATGATGAAATGATGATACAAACACACATACACACACACCAGGTGCACCATATATATCAACCCGTTATTTTATTATAAACTAAGAAGTTTTAAGTTTTGATTAATGAAAGTTTACAGGTTGATTATTATATTTGTTTTAAAATATCTAAAATAAATTTACAATTCAAAATGGCCACCCTTTGCTTTCACCATAGCCCTTAATCTTTTCTCATATCGCTTTATCACATCGCAATTCTTTATACCAGCCATTTTCAATGCTACAATTTGTTTGAGCCACCATATTTAATTGAGGTTAAACAAGAAAAGAAAAGAATGTCAGGAAGTGTTATACAACATTAGCAACTATTTCTGCAAATAATAATGTTTTAATTTATGCTTAAATAATGGGTAAAAGTATATGCAACACCTGGTATCATCATCATTGGTATATACATATGTACGTACGTACGTATATACCAATGATGATGATACATACATACCATATATACCAATGATGATGATACATACGTACGTACATACGTATGTATGTATGTATGTATGTATGTATGTATGTATGTATGTATGTATGTATGTATGTATGTATGTATGTATGTATGTATCTATCTATCTATCTATCTATCTATCTATCTATGTACATATGTACACTTATACAACCTTGTTTGCTCTCTCCTTTTTCAGAAAAAAAAGGACATCTGAAGGTCTAAGGTGAATTATACCATAGAAGGATGTTCAATTACTCATTTATACTCACACGGCTAAGTATTTTTCTATCAATACTGTTCAACTTCACAGAATAGTTCTTCCATTTGGACAATTGCTGGTGAAAAGAGAAAAAAGAAGGTAATGAGAGAAGGAGAAAAAGGGAAGAAGAGAGAGAGAGAGATGGAGAGAGAAAACACAGAGAGAAATGGATATTACTTTTCAAACATGTAGTTAAATCAAGAGAAAGCAAGCAATAAAAATAAAGTCAATCCAAGTAAATCCCATTTAATTCTAGTGACCTAGTGTTTAAGATATAAAGAAACCCAGTTCAAATCCAGTCAACAGACACATCCAAGAATGAGATACCTGATAACAGTTGGAAATCAGTGACATAACTAATTAAAAAACTTTTCTATCCTTGATTTCCAATATATGATTTTAACGAAGCGGAGTAAAACAATGTGTTCAGACGTAACTTCCAACTACCAACATGTGAGACTCCAACACCTTCCTCTTGTCTCAACAAGACACGTTACTCTTAATAAGCTGCAGGCAGTTTTCTGGCTAACTTGAAGTTCTTTTGCCAGTTCTTGAGTGGTTTTACATGGATCTTTTTCAATGACAGTCTTTAATTGATCATCATGAATGACAGATGGGCGTCCACTACACTCACAATCTTCAAGGCTCAGGTCTCCACTGTGAAATCGTTTGAACCATTTTCAAACTGACCACACACTGGTCAATTCCTCACTAAACGTTTCATTGATATTGCAAGCAGTTTCAGCTACTTTATGTCCTTTTTTGAAGTTGAATAGCAAAATTGCTCGAATACCGCACTTTGACAGTTCCATTTCAGATGATTGTAACAACAATGAAAAATATATCAATGTTAATTTATTGATGCATTTTGATTTCTTCAAAAGCTTTTTGGTACTTGCCTCACCAGGTCTACTTAGCATCTTTTTTTTAACAAGTTATTCATGCATATTCGGTATGTATACCTGGTAATATAATTCGCAATCCCCAAAAATGCTTGTAACGTTGTCATATTTATCGGAGGAGGCATATTTTTTATTGCACTTGCCAGGTCTGGTCTACATCCATTTTCATCATTAATCTGCCCTGGATATTTTCTTGGCATAAAAAATTCACAATTTTCCTCGCTTTTATTTTTTCAAAGACCTTTTTAACATGCTCGGCATGCTGACCACGAGATTCATTTTTTGAGTATGTCATCAAGGTAAGCCATTGCAAAATCCAAACCTGCAAGCATAGGCTCCATAACTCGTTGGAAAATACCTGGTGTTACTTTCATATCAGCAGGAAGTCATTTAAATTTATGCAATCCTTTATGGGTATTTATCATTAGTAATTTTGAACATTCCTCATTAACTTGTACCTGTAGGTATGCTTCAGATAAGTCCAACTTTGAAAAAAATTTCCCTCCATTCACTTTCACAAAAATCTCTTCCAGATTTGGTAATGGGTAATTATGTGGTATCAAATATTCATTTAACTATGTTGAAAAATCAGCACACACACAGATTTTATTATTTTTTTCTTGACATAAACTGTTAAGGACGCCCATTCAGTGTAATCAATTTTTTCAATAACGCCAAGCTTTTCATGTCTATCTAATTCTTCATTAACTTGCTTCAACATTGCAAAAGGTAAAGTCCTTTTTGATTTAAATACCAGTATAGAATTTTCTTTTATTTGAAACTTTGCCTTTGTTTTGGTGCTAAGACCTAACTCATTAAAAAAAAACTTCAGGAAAAATCTTTTTTAATTCTTTTTTTAATTCCTCCGACATTTGGCAGAAGAGCCATTCACATTTTTACAAAAAAATTTATGGAGAGGTCCCATAAGTTAAATAATTCCATCCAGTCTGTTCCAAATAAATTTGTCATATTATTCAACACAAAAAACTTTGGCTTTTAAGGTTTTTCCATGAAATGTAACATCACTTATCATTTCGCCCTTAAAATGCAATTTTTTTCCTGAAACACCACATGCAATTTTCAAAGTTTCTTTCAACCTAGGTTTTCCTATTTTTCTCTACATATCTGCATTAACTATCATGATATCACTGCCCATATCCAATTGTAACTTGATATTCACATTATTCATTTTTATGAACACAAATTTTCTTTTCTGAGCTTTGCTTAAATTTTTTGTTCACAATATTTTCTTGCCAGAATATTTTTTTGTTGACCTTTTTTTTTTGTTTCACTCTACTATGTGAGCTTTTATGTCCAATTTTTCCACACTCAAAACATTTTAGATTTTTAAAATGACAGTTACATTTAAAATGTAAGCGTCCACACCCATTGCATGGATTGGGTCTTGACATTTGTTTTCTTTTTTTTATATCTGCCACAGGCCAACACACATGAATATGAGACTAATCACCCTCTTAATTTCATCCACATCATGTCTTGAATTCATAATCCTCTGGCACTCCTCTGCCACAACTTGTAGAGTTAATTATGAGTCCTGGGGTTGATTAGTTCAACTAAAATTCTTCAAGGCGATGCCCAGCATGACCACCATCTAACGACTGAAACAAGATAAAAGACATGCACACACACACACACACACACAGATAGATAAAATATGTGTAAAAACTGAGATTTTACCTGCATAGCATCCCTTACACACTCTCCATACTGTCGGCGATAAAAATGTTCTTCCACAGGGGAAAAGGACAACCAATGCATTATTTCAGTCTGAGTAGGAATATTTATCTACAGAATAAAGAAAACAAACAAAATCTGTGAAACATTCTGAAGATTTTGAGACTAAGATATTTGTATGCAAAATCTATCAACTTACAAGTGTGTGTGTGTTGAAAGCATGAACCAAGCACATCATCATCGTCGCCATTTAATGTCTATTTTCCATGCTAGTATGGGTTGGATAGTTCAGTAGAATCCAGCATGTTGAAGGACTATGCCTACCTCCAATGTCTGCTTTGGCATGGTTCCTATGGCTGGATCCCCCTTACCAATGCCAACCACTTTGTAGAGTGTACTGGGTGCTTTTCACATGTATTCAGATGTAACTTCCAACTACCAACAGGTATAATACACACTCACACACACACACTCACACACACACACACACACACACACACACACAAAACAAATTAGAGAAAGAGAATATGAAATTCACAAGATTCTTTATTAATCACAACAATTGTTTCAACCCATTTTACATCAGTCTCTCATGGGTGAGATTCCAGACAACTGGTTGAGGTTCATCCTTTGGTGCAGATTTCTTGTCAGGTGACTTTTCAAAAGGGTCCTCACTCAATAAACTCAGTTTTGCTTGGTTTGATTATAATGCATTTTGTTATTTGCTCGTAGCTGGTTGCATGCAGGAGTTCAGTCTGGAATGACACCTGACAAGACACATCTTCCCCAAAGGATGCACCACAATCAGTTGTCCAGAATCTCACCCACAGGATACCAATGCAAGATGGGCTAAAATGATCTTTGTAATTAATGAGGAATCTCGTAAATTCCGTTTTCTCTTTCACTCATTTGTTATATGCTCAACAGAAACAAAGGAATTCCTGAAGTAAATCCAGTGACATTTATATCTTTACTGTTGATGACACCAGATAGTCACAGACAGTGAAAGTGCTTTAATCAGCATACTATCAAGTGTGTGTGTGTGTGTGCGCACGTGCGTATACATACATATACACACACATACATTTCTTCAGCTAACCAAATATTGTCTTGCAACAATACAATTATTTCAATGCGTTCTTGTATTTCTTCAAAGACCCAACTAAACATACAATGTTCCAAGTATTTTTGTGAATTACAGTCTACATGACCCATGATCAAAGATATAGAGCATTGGTTCTCAACTGGGAACGATATGACCCCTTGCGGTCCATATAAGCAAAATAGTAAATTGGGTTCACAATAGTATTTTAAGGGTTCATGAAAAATTTTGTTCAGATGTATTTATGGCAAGAAACAGCTAGGTTTCTTTCTCTAATGTTTTGTATAATTCAACCTACACAAGTTAATGTGTAAAAAACAAAAACAAGAATTTTGAAAGAAGCAGCTATAAAACTAGTTTATAAACATTGAATAAAATAGTAATGAAAGGGGTCCATAGATAAAAAATGGTTGAGAACCACCAATATAAAGAATGTATCATCATAATGGTACACCTTCTATATTTTTGATCGTCATTTTACGTCCGCTGCCCATGTTGACTGCTTACCCAGGTAGATGAGAGCAATCTCATCTTGCTTGTAATTCATTTTGAGTTGGTTTCTACAGCTGAATACCCTTCTTAAAATCAATCCCTTTACAGGGTGAACTGGGTGCTTTTTTAACTCATGCCACCAGCAGGAGTAGAGAAGTATCATGTCCTCAAAAAGACTAAAGGATTCTCATAACATTATACTGGGTGTGTTTTTTTAGGAACACCAGCTGTAGATAGGTAACAAAGTTCTCATCATAATTAAAAAGACATCACAACCTCACATCCATGAATGATAGTGATGTGTGGTATATTTGATAGTGGTGGGAGTAGTCAATATTCCGAGAGAGAGTGTGTGTATGTGTGTGTAACAAGAACACCTCATCCACTGCTCTTCATCATGTTAAAACTTTTCACAATCTCATCAAATCCCAATTTTGGGATTTGATGAGAAGCAATGTCATGGAAAAAAAATAATGATAATAATAACAACAACAATAATAATAATAAATATTAATAATAACTAATAATAATAAAATACTTCCACAACACTTAATATCTAGGTGCCAAGTCTTATGATTTGAGGAAAGAGATCATGAGAAGCCCTGTGAGACCTTTGACAACAGGTTGTTGTCTGCTCTCACATAATTAACCAGAACAAGTAAGACAGAGAGCTCTGAGAAATAAAATAAAATAAACAACAACAACAACAACAACAAAATAAATAAATAAATAAATAAGCCAAAGAGCAATCCCTTACTTCATTAATAACATGTTTCTTTGCTGTCCGCCACAAAATACTTGCCACAGTTTCATACAATGGTTGCTTGTTCTCATGTAAATATGGAATATAAAGCAACTTGCACCACCATTGTTGTACCCAGTAAGGATCAAGACCAAGAAACAGTAAAAGTCCATGTAAATCTAGAAACAAGAGAAATTATATATCACACCAATCATCACATCATTTTGAGATTTAAGAAAAGACAATGGTTATGAATTTTAATTTTTTTTATTTTTTATATTTGACAAAGATTTCTGTTACTGCTTAATCTTGAGTCATTCAAGACTGATTCAACTTATTTTTTAATTTCTTGCTGCTTTCACTAATTCTCATCACTCTCTGTTGCCACCAAATCCATTATTATGTATTTGAATTGAATTTTTCATTAGCTGATTACATAATCATGGACACCACCCCTATGGGTGCTTTGCAGTTACTCTCTTGACAAAGCTTAGTGATCCTGACCATTGATCTTCTGGGATTCCTCCGCTCAGCATCAATGTAAGAAGCACTGTTGGCTCAGATGAGCTCTTCTGATACCTCTTCACAATCCACCATGCTGCAGTCCCATGACTTCATTGTATCCCTGGCAGGGTGGCTGAATGGGTGCTGTGCTTTGCCAAAGGGCAGCTCATAACAATGCAAGGCACAGTCATCACTCCCTCCATGAGGTATTTTTGAAATACCCACATACCCAAGAGTCAGCTTATGATTAATATTTTTTCTGCTGTGACTATCCTCATCACTGTCGTCATCATCATCATTTAACGTCTGTTTTCTTTGCTGGCATGGGTTGAACAGTTTGACTGAAAACTGGTAAGCTGGGGAGCTGCACCAGATTTCAATCTGATGTGGCATGGTTTCTGCAGCTGAATGCCCTTTCTAATGCCATCCACTCCAAAAGTGTAGTGGGTGCATTTTAGGTGCCACCGGCATGGATGCCATTTATGTAATGCTGGCATCAGCCACAACTATGATCTCACTTGGCTTGATAGGTCTTCTCAAGCACAATATATTGCCAAGGGTCTCGGTCATTTGTCATTGCCTCCATGAGGCCCAAAATTCAAAGGGTGCTTCTAATATGTCACTGACATGGGTGCCAAGTGTGTAACACTGGTATCAGCCATGACTACAATTTCACTTGGCTTGACAGGTCATCATGAGCACAACATATTGCACAACGTTCAAAGAGTGCTTTTTACATGCCACTGGCACGAGTGCCAGTTACATGACACTGGTATCAGCCACGACTGTGATTTCACTTGGCTTGACGAGTCTTCTCAAGCACAGTATACCACCAAAGGTGTTGGTCACTTGTTGTTGCCTCCATGAGCTCCAACATTAAGATCATACTTCATCACCTCATTCCATGTCTTCCTGGTTCTACCTCTACCACAGATTCCCTCCACAGTTAGAGATTGGCACTTCTTCACACAGCTGTCCTTGTCCATACACATTACATGACCATACCAGCACAGTCATATTTCTTGTGCACATCTGATGCCTCTTATGCCCAGATTTTCTCTCAAGATGCTTACGCTCTGTTGTACATGCACAATGACATAGCACATCCAGCGAAGCATACTAGCTTCGTTTCTTTCAAGCTTTCACATGTCCTCGGTAGTCACAGCCCATGCTTCACTGCCATGCAGCATGACAATTCGCACACAAGCATTATACAATCTACCTTTCACTCTGAGGGCAAGGCCCTTTATTACCAACAGAGGTAGGAGCTCTCTGAACTTTGCTCAGCCTATTCTTATTCTAGCAGCTACACTCTCGGAGCATCCACCTCCAATACTGACTTGGTCACCTAGGTAATGAAAGCTATCAACTATTTCTAGTTTTCCCCACTGCATTTGATGGAGTCTATTTTCTGTACATTTTTAGTATTAATTGTATCTGTGCACCTTCCACATACAATAACTATTTTCCCTCATAACCTTCCTCTGATATTGCTGCACCTCTTATGTGTCCATAGCTTACATTGTATACATCTTACAGAGTTTCTACCTATACCTTTTCTACAGATCGAGCAGGGCCATCTACCTGAAGGAATTTGTGATTTGTCTTACTAAGACTTTGGTTTTTGATTCTAGACCTTGCTTGTCTTTTGTAAATTAAGACATTGATATATCTGAAAAAGCCAGCCATCACCTGTGAACAAGTAAGGCTGAAACTGAAAGAAGCTCATTGTGTGTGTGTGTGTGTGTGGGTGTTTACATCCCTGTGACTTAGCAGTTCAGCAAAAGAGACCGATACAATAATTACCAGGTCTTAAAAAAAATAAGTATTGGGGTCAATTCATTCAATAAAAAGACCTTCAAGGCAGTACCCCAGCATGGCCACAGTCTAATGACTGAAAAAAGAAAAGTTTCCAACGTACCATCAATATTTTTCTGTACTGGTGTTCCAGTCACACACCATTTATTGATAGCAGTGAGTCGAGAAGCCATTTCAGCTGTCTTAGAAGAAAACAAAAAAAAGATAATGAGTCAAAATTAAAATGACACAAAAAGACATATGTTAGCCCTTTAACATTTAAACTGGTCATATTCAACCAAAATATTCTACCTGCTTTGTGTTCAAATCGGCAAAATCTGGCACCTCACACCTATCCTACAATGTCATCAGAAGTTTGATTCAAATCAATGTGAATAAATAAGTATCACATTTAACAGAATGATCTGAAAACTAAAGGGTTAAAACAATACTAGCATTAACGAAGAAGAATAGTTAGGGAAGTTATTAACAAATGGTTAAATGGCCCAGAAAGTTCACTTTGTAACCATGTGGTTTCAAATTCAGTCCTACAGCACAGCACTTCTAGTAGCACTTCTACTAGAGTCCCAAGGTCAACCAATGCTTTGTGAATGGACTTGACAGAAAGAAATGGACTGTATTGGGTCCCTATTCCAACCACACAAGAATGGCTACATAAATCATAAAACAATAAAAGAGAAATTCAAGGTAAGTTGAAGAAACTTACTTTAGTAGTGGTACATTCAACCATCTGAGCTTCGTCTAAACATACCTGCAATGGAGAAAGATTTGCACTGTAAACTTATCCTGCCTCTTTATTTTTTGTTTTACTTTGTTTTGTTTTTTGTTGTGTGTGTGTGTGTGTGTGTGTGCACGCATGCACATATGTATGTATGCAAGTATATGTATGTATGCATGTATATTTACAAGACTTGCTTGGTAGGTTTGGGTTAAACAGAAAGTGGAAAGTAATCCTCTTCAGATCTCTATGCTTAAATCCAGTTGGGAGATTAAGAATACAAATAAAATATAGGTGCAGGTGTGGCTGTGTGGTAAGAAGCTTACTTCCCAACCACATGGTTCCAGCTTCAGTCCCACTGCATGGCACCTCAGGCAAGTGTCTTTAACTATAGCTTTGGCCAACCAAAGCCTTGAGAGTGGATTTTGTTGACGGAAACTGAAAGAAACCTGTTATATATATATATATGTATATATATCTATGTGTATATGTCTTTGTGTTTGTCTCCCACCACTGCTTGATAACCAGTGTTGGTGTGTTTACATCCCCGTAACTTAGCAGTTCGGCATTAGCAAACAATAGAATAAGTACTAGACTTGAAAAAATAAGTCCTAGGGTCAATCTGTTCAACTAAAACCCTTCAAGGCAGTGTCCCAGCATAGCTGCAGCCAAATGCCTGAAACAAGTAAAAGATAGAAGATAAAAGATCACTATTTATCTCCGATGAATACAAAATACAGCTTTCCATACAGCTTAAAAGACTACAAACCCTGAGAGAGATAGCTTCATATTATGAAATGAGGGGTTAAAGTATATGAGTGAAGAAGCTAGAACAAATTTCTTGCTGTAGAGGCACTACATGGTTACCACCAATATATAGACATTCTAACAACTACTTCTCACCCTGTGTCAAAGGACAACTCAAGAACAGCTTAGCTAATCATGTCTACAAAGCAACAAAAGAACCAAACACAACTTACCCGCCACCATCTGACAGCAACCATAGGACTGGGAATAGTCATATACCGCTTAGGTTTACGAAATTTCTTTCCTGTTGAAGCTGCAAAGAACCATCAGACACAAAAAACAAATGACAAATCTCATAATAGAAGTATTTTAACAAAACATATAAATGTAGCATTCAGATTATTCTGTCAAATGTAATGCTTATTTATTCCAAACGTTTTGAATTAATCATGCTTTATCTCTTAGCATTGAGATTTTGAAGTTGCGATTGTTTATTTTTAGAATTACAGATCAGGTCAGTTTCACCATATAACAAGTAGAATATTTAGCCCAGATATGGCCAGTTTAAATGCTAAATATTTAGATATTTATATATATATATATATTACATTTCCTCTCTTTCCTTGTTCAACTGAGGTAGCCAAGTATTTTCTCTATAGTAAGAGGACTACCTCTATCCCTCATTCATACTCTAATCTCTCACCAAGCACACAGCCACTTCTCTCAGTTCCACTTCCTCTCTTGACTGAGAAGCCTTTGTCTTACAATCTACTTAATGACCCAGCGGATGTTGGTACCACCTAAAAAGCACCCAGTACATTCTGTAAAGCGGTTGGCATTAGAAAGGACAGCCAGCCAGAGAGATCGAGCTAAAATAGATAATTGGAGCCTTGTGTGGCCCTCCAGCTTGCCGGCTCCTGTCAAACCATCCAACCCATGTCAGCATGTAAAACAGACATTAAATGATGATGACCATGATGTTTATAAATTACATTCAAGAGGCAGCCATCAAGAGTATGACTTGGCAACAGATATATACCATGCTTTCACTAAATGTTTTAGGTGCTTATGTAGTCATGAGCAGATAGACATAATCTCAGTCCTCTTACCCTTTGACCAAGTGGCACATCTAGAATGAGGATAGCTGGAGGAAAGGAGGACTGTAACAGTATCCAGCTGGTAATCATTTTCAGCCAAGTAGACTGGAGCAATGAGAAATGAAGTACCTTGCTCAAGGTCACAACATGCCACCCAATCCTGAAACTAAACCTACAATCTTATGATCATGAGTTGAGCATCTTAACCATTAACCTATGTAAAAGGGTGAAAAAGGGGATTGCACCTAGAAAGTTCCCTTCCAAGGCACAAGTCCAGGCAAGGTAGTTTATGGAAGACCAGCAGTCACCCATGCATGCCAGTCTCCCCTCTCCATGCCACCAATATTATCCAAGGCAAAAGCAAAGGCTGATACAACTTGGCACTAGTACGTCGCAACTCCTTTCTACAGCTGAGTGAACTGGAGCAACATGAAATAAAGTGTCCTGCTTGGTCCAGGAATCAAGGTACACTACCTCATGATTGTGAGCCCAACACTCTAACCACTGAACCATATTCCTTCACCATGTATCTTCACACAAGCTGCATCATATTTCTATAAATATATTTTAATTCTCATTTTGTAGTCAGGTGGGAAGACAGTGCTTATGATGCCTTACAGGGCCTCTAAGATTTGAGGGAGGGACCTGACCCAAATGCTTGGAGCAGAGGGGACTCTGCTAAGGTCACCCAAGGTCAGTATAATCATCACCATTTAACATCCGTATTCCTTATTGTTATGAGTTCAACAGTTTGATAGGATCTAATGGGTGCAAGGATCATGCTCCATTGTCTACACTGGCAAGGTTTCTACAGCTAGATGCCCTTCCTAATTCATGTACAGAATGTACTGAGTGCTTTTTTTTCATACCACCTGTACTAGTGAGGTTTCCATACAGCTTAAAAGACTACAAACCCTGAGAGAGATAGCTTCATATTATGAAATGAGGGGTTAAAGTAAATGAGTGAAGAAGCTAGAACAAATTTCTTGCTGTAGAGGCACTACATGGTTACTCACATGTCAGAAGAGAGATGGATTAGGGTGATCAGAGAAGGGCTGAGGAGAGATGAAAAATAGTGGTGATGTGGTGTCTGTGGGGAGTCTCAAGGTATAAGGTGGTGGTGTTAAACTACATGGAGATGCTGAAGTAAAAGAAAATATAGGCATTTCAGTTAATTATGATTTTATTCAACATATTCTCCTCTCAGATTTACACATTTATTGCTGTGGTCCTTCAGTGTTTCTAAGCCCTGTAAAAAAACTTGAAAGGTTGGGCCTCCAACCAGGCATTTCGTGGTACCCTTAAAGCTAGGAACTTTTCAGCACTGCCTCATAGTTCCAAGGTATTTCTATAAATCAGATTGTATTTCAATATATCGTATTTGTATGTTATGGTGCCATGACAAAATGTGCCCAGTATGCTCTGTAAAGTGGCTGACATAAGAAATGTCAGGGAAACCAAGACAAAAATCAAAACACACAAGGGAGATGCACTCCTCCACTAAGTTTAAGAAGGCTGTAACTCCAAATAACAACTGACCCTACCAGACATGATGGCTCTTCAGTTCAGAGCAGCATGGAAAGCATACATAAAATGGTGATGATGGTGATGACAATGACGATGATCATCATGATGATTCAATAGTGAACCTCTCTCTCTCTCTCTCTCTCTCTCTCTCTCTCTCTATTTTTATTAAGACTCTAAATTAGATGAATAGTATTCAAAATTAAAAGACAGAGAGGAATTCAAAATTGGGTGCCGTGCTATATGCTGATGACCTTGCTCTTATTGCAGAATCTTCAGCAGAATTGGAGAAGAAATTCCAGGTATGGAAACAAAACCTGGAATCACAGGGCCTTAAAGTTAACCTAGCAAAGACCAAAGTTGTTAATAAAAAATGAAACTCTCTTTCCATCAGGTAAAAATGGCTCTGCTCAATATGTAGGAAAGGAGTGGGAAGTAATTCCATTCACTGCACCCAGTGTAAACTATGGACACATAAGTGCGGTGGAATCACAGGTAGATTAACAGATAAAGTCATCTTTGTATGTGGCAGATGTGCAGGAACAATAAGCACTAAGAGTACACGGGACTTAGATTCTCTCAAATGTCCAGGAAGCTCTCTTGAGGTTGTAGATAGTTTCTGTTACCTAGGTGACCAAATTAGCAATGGTGGAAGAGGATCTGAAAGTATTGTTTCTAGAATAAGAATTGGGTCAAGGAAGTTCAGAGAGCTATTACTTCTGTTAGACTATATGATGCTCGTGTGTGAACGACTTTAATCCATGGTAGTGAGACATGGGCTCTGAATACAGAAGATATGCATGGACTGGTGAGAAATGAAAGTAGTATGCTCTGTTGGATATGCAACATCAGTATGGATGTACAGCAAAGAGCAAATATATTGAGAGAAAAGTTGGGCAAAAGAGGAATCAAATGTAGTATGCAAGAGAGAAGACTACAATGGTTTGGACATGTGATGTGTATGAATGAGGACAGCTGCATAAAGAAGTGCTACTCACTGAAAGTAGATGGTGCCCATGGAAGAGGGAGACCCAGGAAGACATGGGATGAAGTGGTAAGGACTGATCTCAGGATGTTGGGTCTCATGGAGGAAATGACAACGGACCGAGATGTCTGGTGATATGAAGTTCTTGAGAAGACCCACCCACATCAACCAAACTGAGTTCTAGAAGCACTGTGTGTCCCACCCACACTTAACAAGAAAATTTCTCACACACTCTACCACAACAAACTAAACTACATTTCTCTTCCTTACATTTCCATTTTATGCACTAGGCTTACTCCCACTCCCCAATCCTGTCCTCTTGATCCTGTGCCACTGTATAATTGCTCTATGCTAGCTTCCGACCTGTGTGTTCAACCCACGCCCTGTCTCACTGTATCATTACGTATGGCCGGCACTTTGCCACCATCTCTATCCTTTTGTCTCCCTCCCTCTCTCTCTCTCTCCTTCTCCTGCACTTCCCTCAGGTTGGTTAACCATGTATTTCATTTGCGGCAGCACACCTGTTTCTGTCTTCATTCCTGATCTCTCTATCTCTCTCTCTCGATCTCTCTCTCTTGATCTCTCTCTTTCTCTCCAGACAGATAATCTAGTACCACCTCTACAGCAAAACACCTGTTTCTGTCACTCTGCCTCACTATAACCTTTCATCATCCGACACAAGATCAACTCCTCCAATGCCCCCTCCCCTCTCCAAAGCTGTTTTTTTTTTCTCTTGCAAGTACTTGATGACCCTGTCAGTGCAGGTGCAACTTAAAAGCACCCAGTCCACACTGTAAAGTGGTTGGCCTTTGGAAGGACATCCACCTGTAAAAACCTTGCCAAAACTGACTTTGCCTGTGTTTGTGCCATATCAAAAGTACTAAGTCCACTCTCGTGAGTGGTTGGTGTTAGGAAGAGCATCCAGCAGTAAAAATTCTGCCAAAACAGTTACAGAAGTCTGGTGCAGGTTTGTGCCTGTCGGGCTCTTTTCAAACCATCCCACCCATGCCAGCATGGAAGGCATTAACCAATGATGATGAACGATGATGAGTCCTTGAAGAGGTGACATAAATGAAAACAAAAGGCAGCTTACATATCATGTGAGGTAAATCTACATAGTTTAGTTCTTTGCATAAAGTTTCATATGTGGTGACTACAATATCATAGGAGGCCAGTTTATATGGGGATATATAACGTTGTCGCCCAACTCCTTCGTATACCTGCAAAGGAAGACAGAATAAAATATAAATCTAGGATAGGTACATTAAAACAAAGAAGGATACCTCACAAACACTTTTTGGTGTGGAAAGGAGGGAAGGTTACAAGTATTTCTTTCAACATTCTCACAATTCTGCAAATCTATCACCCTTGAAATATAATAATAATAATTTTTTCTACTGAAGGCACTAGGCCTTGAAATTTTGGCGGAGGGGACTAGTCGATTATGTCGACCCCTGTGTTCAACTGGTACTTATTTTTTAGACCCCAAAAGGATGAAAGGCAAAGTCGACCTCAGCAGAATTTGAACTCAAAACATCAAGTTGGATGAAATACTGTTAAGCATTTCACCCGGTATGCTAATGATTCTGCCAGCTCATCGTCTTGGTTTCAAACTTTGGCACAAGGCCAGCAACCTCAGGGGAGAGGGTAAATTGATTACATTGGCCCTAATATTCAACTGGTATTCACCTTATCAACCCTGAAAGGATGAAAAGCGAAGTCAATCTCAGCAGAATTTGAACTCAGAACATCAAGACAGACAAAATGTTGCTAACCACATTGCTAGGTGCACCAGCTTACTGCCATAATAATAATAATAACAATCCTTTCTACTATAGGCACAAGGCCTGAAATTTGGGGGTAGAGGGGTAAGTCGATTACATTGACCTCAGGGAAAAACTGGTGCTTATTCTATCAACTCCGAAAGAATGAAAGGCAAAGCCAACCTCGGTGGAATTTGAACTCAGAATGTCAAGGTAGACAAAATGCCACTAAGCATTTTGCCTGGCGTGCTAACGATTCTGCCAGCTCACCACTTTATTATTATTATTATTATCATTATTATTATTATTATTATTATTATTATTATTATCATTATTATTGATGATGATGATGATGATGATGATGATTTGGGCACAAGGCTAGTAATTTAAGGGGAAAGAGCAACTCAATATCAATGACTCCAGTGCTCAACTGGTATTTATTTTATATGCTTAGTGACATTTTGCCTGAAATTTAGGTGGAGATGGGGATAGTCGATTACATCGAACCCTACCCAGTGCTCAACTACTATTCATTTTATCAACCCTGACAGGATGAAAAGCACAGTTGACCTTGGTGGCATTTGAACTCAGAATGTAAAGATAGATGAAATACCACTAAGCATTTGTTCCAGCATGCTAATGGTTCTGCCAGCTCACCACCACCACTACAGCAGCAGCAACAGCAACAACAACAACAACAACAACACATTATTTATATTATTTACAATTGACAGATATTTATACTCATCTTGTTTGTTGTTAACACGTTTCGGCTGATATACCCTCCAGCCTTCAGATTTATAAGCCCTAAAATTCACGCCATAATTGCCCACAGGCATATGGCGTAGTGGTTAAGAGTGCGAGCTACTAACCCCAAGATTCCGACCTGAATAATAATAATATTAATAACAACATTGAAAAATACCTTAGGAATGAGAAACCATGTTCGAAATTTCCTCAAGACACCTGATGAAGGCTGGAGGGTATATCAGCTGAAAGATTGTGTTAACAACAAACAAGATGAGGACAAATATCCGTCAAATGTAAATAATGTACATAATTCCTCATCTCTTAAATAATGTGATAGTAGTAGTAATAATAAAAAAAAAATATCTATAATATAGAAACATACAAAAACTTTGAAAGTGTTCTCCTTGACATGTTTCTTGATTTCTTCCAGCCACTGATACCTGATAGACAGTGGGACAACAATAAGAGTAGCACCAGAAGGAACTGGCTCCTGAAAGAAATAGAAAAAAGAAATAAAAATAGTGATAGTGTTCAGAAGAACAGAAGTGGAAGGATGAGGGGGTGACATCACTTATAACAGACAAATGAAAGCATGAATCAGTGATTGGAGATGGTTAGTGGGGGGGGGGAGGAATGCTTTATTTATCAATGGAATAGCTTTTTGAGAGACATAACCCAGGATGTGTATATAAGTATTACAACAGCAGCACTGTCTTATATGTGCAGATATGAGTTTTACACTAAGACTGTCTTCTCTCTCTCTCTCTGTCTGTCTGTCTGTCTCTCTCTCTCTCTGTAAATGGAAATACAGTACTGCTTCATGCATATGCATGTGTTGTGTTACAGTAGCATATTTAAAAAATATTTTAAAGTAAAAATGACTTTAAAAATACGGCAAATATTTTGTAAAAGATTTGTGAAATATTTTTCCAAAGGTTTTATTCAAGTGCATTCAATGTATCTCATCTCCAAAGATTCGGCTGCTATTTCTAGCATGCTCTGCTACCACCTAACAGCTTTTTGTGATAAAGGACACAAAATAGCTGTTACATGGAAGCAGGACATACAAGAAATAGCAGTCAAATCTTTCCTTTTTGGGGGAAAGAAGCCGTTTACATGTGATTTCGATGTCACATTCATTGAAAGCATGTGAAATAACCTTTAAAAGAAAAAAAAACTCACAAAACTCCGTTGGTGGAAAACTAAGTTTCCCAGGAAAATCCAAGTTCCCCACAACCCTTTCTCCCTTTCTTTTCTGGAAGAAAGTGGCTTACGGTGGGCTTGGAGGTGAAATACATTGAATGCACTTGAAAAAAACCTGTGGAAAAAATTATTTCACACCAAAGCATGAACGGGTCCTTTACGAAATATTTACCAAAGATTGGGACAGGCATGCAAATAGAAGGATCCCCCAAAATGTTCAACACCATTTCCTGCATATCTGGATTTAAATCAGAGTGACCTGCTTCTAAAGACATACTTTAACAAAAGCTGAGTGGTGCTTCGTTCCCAGTGGTCTTCCAACACACCAGACACCAACCCAGAATTTCTGAGGGCCTGTATCTTTGCTAGATAGTCATTAAACCTACACTAGGTTCATCCATCCTTTTGACAGGTCTTGTTTTTAGTCCACACCAGGCAAGCCTAGTGGGGGCCTCAGTTTAGTCTCCAACAACCTGACCATGGAACAGATGGTACTGGATTTCATGTTACAAGTAACGCTCATGAGAGACCTGACAAGTGACAAGATACGAACAGAAGGACAGACGGATGAACAAACTAACGTATGTATGTACATACATATATATACATATACTTTGTGCTTTTCAGTTTCTATCTACCAAAATCACTCACAAGGCATTAGCCAACACAAGGTTATGGGACTGAATCTCAAACCACATGATTGCAATGCAAATTCCTAACAACTCGGCCATGGAAACACTGCCTCAAAGACAGAAACCACGATGAGTAGAGGGCTGTTATTGGGCCCCACAAGACTAACCCTTGTTTCAGCCAGGAAAATGGTTATAAAACATTCAATGATTTATTGACAGTGTTATGTGTGTGTGTGTGTGTGTGTGTGTGTGGTTCGTTATGAGAGATTGTCAGAGATTGCAAGCCTTTGAGGGTCTTCTTGGTTGTTTGTTGTTTGTGTTCATGACTAAGTAGGGTTGATACAAGATTGTTTCCTTGATATATGATATGTATAAATGCAGGCGTTGCTTCCTAACCCCATAGTTCCAAGTTCAGTCCCATTGCATGGCACCTTCGGCAACTGTCTTCTATTATAGCCTCAGACTGACCAAAGCCTTATGAGTGGATTTGGTAGACAGAAACTGGAAGAAGCCTGTCGTGTGTGTGTGTGTGTGTGTGTGTGTTTGTGTCTATGTTTGTCCCCCACTACCACCTGACAACTGGTGTTGGTGAGTTTACATCCCTGTAGCTTAGCAGTTTAATAAAAGAGACTGATAGAATAAGTACCAGGCTTAACAAAAAAAAATTAATTACTGGGGTTGATTCATTCAACTAGAAATTCTTCAAGGCAGTGCTCAAGTATGGTCTCAATCTATATAAAATAAAACATATAAATATGTCATTCAATAAAATATGAAAATCTCACTTACTGAAGCTACTTGACAGTGTGGACAGAGAAAAGGTTGGTCATTGATGTATTCTTCATGATCAATACATTCTCCATGTAACCATATTTTGCACATAACACACTGGATCTCATATTCAAAATCGGTTGAATAAGACTTTCCACAAATGCACTGGAATGTTCGATTCAGTTCTCTTCCATCAGTATCTGACTCCTTTAACATTGAAAAATAGAGATTAATTTCACAGAATCATAATTATGAAAATCATCATTTAACATTTGTTCTCCATGCTGGCATAAGTTGGATAGTTCAACAGGAGTTGGTGAGGCAGACGACTGCATCAAACTCCAATGTCTGCTTTGGCAGGGTTTCTACAACTGAAAGCCTTTTCTAATGTCAATCACTTTACAGAGTGTACAGAGTGTTTTTTACATGGCACCAGCACCACTGAGGTCACCAACCATGAGGTGGCTTTTAAAAATTCATACCAGTACTATTTAAAAATCTGCTACATGATTTATAAAATATTAAGATATTAATCAATAAGGAAACATTACTATGAATTCAATGAACTCGCATTATATTACTGGTACTTATGTTTTTTAAAACCCTAGGAGGATGAAGACTAAATTGACTTTGACAGGATTTGAACACAGAATGTGAAGTGTGCATATGTATGTACAAATCCATATCTCTACACATGTATGTATGGAAGTGCATATGCATACATGTATATATGTATGCATGCATGTTCACTCAGGCCACCCTTAACAGAACAGACCTATAATGAAAGATGGCTATATTGCTAATACTACACCAACCAAGACAGTAAGATATGATTGAAAGAGTGAGGAATCGGTTGCTATTTCTAGTAAATCCAAACAATGAAATAAAGGCTATTTTCATTAGTATAGGAAATATTGTACTTTTAAACAAACAGACATACAAAGTGCAGTAGTCAAAACAAGAATTACCTGAACATTATTCTGTTTAACTTCATAGAAATCAGGGAAAGGTGTGAGTAGTTCATTTGGACATGGATGAAGAAGTAAACATGAGAGAACCTCCACTGTTTTACCTAAACCCATTTCATCAGCCAGAATTCCACCAGAAGGAGCGATACTGGTAACTGGTCTCTTCTCAACCAATCTAAAATAAGACATATCACCATTATCATTTTGATGTTGACTTTTCCATGCTTGCATTGGTCAAACAACGAGATGAGACTTTATTAAGGCAGAAACATTTATGGTCAGATGCCCCTTCCTGATGCCAGCCCTCACCTATTTTCAAACAAGGTGATAACCCCCTCCAATCTATCAGACAACAAACAGCTTAAACATGCTTTTGTAGAGGACTGTAAACAAATGACATTGCTTCTATGACGATGATTTGGTCTACAATCAGTAAACACATGTGAAGATAAGGGGACCATATACTCAGTTACGCACACACAAACATACACTCCCACATACATACACGTGTGTGTGTGTGTGTGTGTGTGTGTGTGTGCATGCACAAGTGTATACACATATACTAGGATTCCATAGTTTCCATTCACAAATCACCAATCGACCAAACAGATACTTGCCCCACATGTCACTCAGTGGAATTGAACCCTCAATCACACGCTTGTGTAGTAAACTCCACATGGCTATGGCTATGTGTACTTTAGTTCCAAAATAAAGGCAACCCTAAAATACTTACAAACCTCCATACTTGTTGTAATAAAGGGTTCTTCCATCTAACGTCTGGAAGTCAGTGAAGAGAGGATGCAACTTATTGGCTGAAAGAGAAAAAGATAGTTCTTTTTTTCATAAATAATACTTATGGAAGACAATGTATGTGTGTGTGTGTGAGAGAGAGAGAGAGAGAGAGAGAGAGAGAGAGAGAGAGAGAGAGAGAGAGAGAGAGAGAATCATCATCATCATCATCATTTAACATCTGTTTTCTGTGCTGACATGGGTTGAATAGTTTGACAAAAGCAGGCAAGTTTTTTTAGTCTGTTTTGGTATAGTTTCTATGGCTGGATGCCCTTCCTAATTGCCAACCACTTTACAGTGTGTACTGGGTGCTTATTTTCATGGCATCACCACTGGTGGGATAACTAAGTAACTTGCAAGACAAAACAAAGAGTCCCCTTGAACATATACATATATGCGCCTGACTGGCCTTTGTGCCGGTGGCACATAAAAGCACCCACTACACTCTCAGAGTGGTTGGCGTTAGGAAGGGCATCCAGCTGTAGAAACTCTGCCAAATCAGATTGGAGCCTGGTGTAGCTATCTGGTACACCAGTTCTCAGTCAAATCGTCCAACCCATGCTAGCATGGAAAGCGGACATTAAACGATGATGATGATGATGATGATGAAGAGATGAAACACAAAGGTAACCATAATGGGGTTTGAATTTGGAATGTTGCAGAGAACCTGAACAAACACCACAAAGCATTTCTTCTATCTGACACTCTAACAACTCTGTTAATCTGCTGCATCAATTCATAGTTGGAAAGGATATTATTCAGGAAGGGCCTCGTCCAGAAAACACTAAGATTCAGTAAGAGAGGGTACCATCCAGTTGTCAAAACAACTTTTCCAAGAATGGCGTTAGGAAGGGCATCCAGCTGTAGAAACTCTGCCAAATCAGATTGGAGCCTGGTGTAGTTATCCGGTTCGCCAGTCCTCAGTCAAATCGTCCAACCCATGCTAGCATGGAAAGCAGACGTTAAATGATGATGATGATGAAGAAATAATTTGGCCTGTGATATCATGAAATATATTGATATATTGGGTCCGAGTCATAAATAATTTCCGTTTTTTGAAAGTAAATTGTAACGACGCATTTCAAACTTCAGCTGTTCAAAATTGAAATGGAAACTACCATTTTTAAAAGAGCCTCATCTGTCATTCATATTTAAGCAGTGAAAGCATGCACATCATATTTTAATATTAAATTTCACTCCCCTAAAATGAATGAACTGAAAGTGCATATTTGATACATGATGTTGCAGGAGTTTAAGAATGGAAAAAATGCCATGGAAACATCTAAGAAAATATACAGTGATCATAGCTAAGGTGTCATTACTAACCAGCAAGTGCAAAATTGGTTTCAAAGCTTTGTTCTGGAGATTTGTCATCGAGAAATCAACTCAAACCAGGACGCTCATCAAACTTCAATCAAGATGCTTTCTGAGAATTAGTGGAATTCAATCCTCATAAAAGTACTCAGGAGTTGGTAACTGACTTCAACATATCCTAATCCAGGGGTTTTCAAACTGTGGTCCGCGGACCACAGGGGGTCCGCAAGGACAAGACAGGGGGTCCGTAGACAGCAAATACTTTTTATGGGCAATTTGATTTTATATATGTTTTTTATCGAAATCTTTTAATTGACAATAAACCTATTTGTTAAATACTGTTAAATAAATAAATGCAAAAATATATGTTATTTTAAGCAAATATTTATGTATAAATTTCATAAGCGTTTATAAGGGGGTCCCTAAGGTAAAGCCTGAAATATAAAGGGGTCCGCAAGTCAAAAAGTTTGAAAACCCCTGTCCTAATCCATCATCTGCTGCCACTCGTAAAAGATAGGAAAAACCAGCAAACTGGGTGTTTGGGTTCTCCATATGCCTATTGAGAAGAATAGGGAGGATTGCATGTCCATAATGACAAGTCTTCTTTCAGGGCAGAGAAATATCCTGTTTCTCAATAATATCATTACAGCTGATGAAAAATGGGTCTTTTATGACAATGTTCAATGCAAAAGGCTGTGGATTGTCAAGGATAAATCTTCACAGCCTACCTCAAAGGCTAAGTTCTATGGAAGGAAGGTTATGTTGTATGGTCGGATCACTGCAGTATTATTCATTTTGAGTTTTTAAACTGCAATCGAACACTAAATTCTGACTTATACTCTCAACAGTTGCAATGTGTGCATGAAAATCTTTTAAGAAAACATCCTGCTCTCGTAAATAGGAGAAATGTTGTGCTTTTCCATGATAATGTAAGACCACCACCATTCAGCAAGAGTTACACAGGATAAAATATTGGATTTGGGCTGGTCTGTTCTACCCTATCCACCATATTCACCAGGATCTTGCACCAACTGATTTCCATCTTTCTTGCTCTCTGATGAGGAAAACATTTTCTCATGAAGATCAAGTGAAGACATTTGTGGAAAGCTTCTTTGCCAACTGAATTTTACTTGAGAGGAATCAAAAAGCTACCTGATAAATAGCAAGAGGTCATTCAAAATAATGGTAACTATACTGATGATTGAAAATAATTCTTTGTAAAGTTTTTTCATGAGAAAAGGTATTTAACAAAATCAGAATTTATTTATGACTCAACCCAATAAAACAATAAATTTTTTTTTAATTACAGAAGGATATAAGAAAAATTTCTTTTGAGATTCTCACCATTTTCTTGATAATTTTTAGTTTCTTGTTTCAACATCCAAGCCACAGATTTTTTCTGGTAATCTCGAAGAAATGGTTTTAATGCTGCAGGTTGGAGATCTTTACTGACATCTGGTGGATTCTTCTGATGGATCTTATGTATCTCATTGAAAAGTTCCTCAATATCTGGTTTAATGGTTGCAATGTTGCTGTCAAAAGCTGTAAATTTACAAAAATCATAAATGAACCCTTTTAATGCAAAAATCACATATACATCTACTCAAAATTTCATTACCTTAACTTCAGAAAACAGTTTTATCTACCAGTTTATTTTTTGTTGAAGAATGTCATGTTTGAAACTAATTTTTGTTGAGATATTTAACATTGTTACTGGAATAACTAGGAAATTTAATTTTGCAATTAAAGGGCTTAATTAAAGGTAAAATAAAACAGTTTTGTATTACATTGCCTAAGGTTAACAACTAATACTGAAATTTAGTGTATAACTAACAAGGTCAACATTCAATACTGAAATCTGGGTGCTTTTTTAAAGTTATTACCCCCATCTTTCAAAATGTAACCAAATGAATAAAAACAAAAAAAAAACAAACATTCATCCTTATGAATACTTGAGTGGTGTTACCTGTCATATATTAGGTAACACTCTTTAATATATATCATCATCATCATCCTTTAAAGTCCATTTTCCATGCAGGCATGGGTTGGACAGTTTGACCAGTGCAAGCAGGAGAGTTACACCAGGTTCCAGTCTGATTTGGCTTGGTTTCTATTGTTGGATGCCCTAACACCAACCACTTTGCAGAGTGTGCTGGATGCTTTTTACATGGCGCTAGCATTAGTGCTTTTACATGTCACCAGCACAGGGCTCTTGCAGGCCAATCCTCATCAGCAAGAAGCAGCATTAACACTTTTGCTGTGGAGGATGAGTCTTCTATAAATATATATATATATATAGTTCAAATTTACAGGAAACAAAAGATGAAGACAGCTGAAGGAACAATAAACAGGTGTATTAGTTTAAAGCTCAGGAATAATGGAAAAGTCTTTCAAGCCTCCACGAAGAAAAAAACAGAGAGAGAAAAAGGGTGAAGAGATTGACAGTTCAAAATGATGATATGGCCAGAAGGAAGTAGCTGAGTGAAAGTGAGATAATAACGGTGACATGGCCGAACTAGGGTGTTCATCGCGTGTGTGTATGTGAGTCTGTATGTATGAATGGAGGTGAGTACATGAGTATGTATGTGTGGACGTGCTTAAAATTATGTGGGCTTGTGTATGCGCATGTGTATGAGTAACCTAGTGAGTACATTTTGTGGAGTGATGTGCATTTCATGTACCACTGTGCACATGTGTACATGTGTGTGTGAGTGTGTGTATGTGTGTACAAATAACCTCATGTGCTTTGTGTGGAGTGATGAACATTTCATGTATTTGTGTGTGTGTGTGTTTGAGGCTATCGTGTGTGCATGCAAACAGATGCATTTAGCAGCTGATATGTGCTTGTTCAGATGGTGTGTACATGTGTGTGTGACCCTATAGTGTACAAAAGCTGTGTGTTTATGCATGTTGCATGTGAGTGTGTGTGTGTGTCTGTGTGTGTGTTGTGTGTGTTCAGGCATTTTGTGTTTTTTTGGAGTGTGTAGGGGAAAGCATAGAGGTGTGAGATGGGATGGTGGTGGCGAAAGATAGGATTTGGAAGGTGGGATAAGGGTGAGGGGAGGTGGGATACAGGTGATGGGAATTAGGGGTTGGCAGATATTGGGTGCTTGTGTGTGAAATGGGAAGGTGTGTGTCAATGCAAGTGCATGTGAGTATTGGCGTGAGGTATGTGTACTGAGTTGAACAGTGTGTAGGGGTGTTCATATAGTGGTGTGTGTGGGTGTGTGCATAATGGTGTGTGGTGAGGGTACTGGGAAGTGTTGGGTGCTAGTGTATATGGAGTGGGAAGATGTTCGTGGGTATGTGATGTGACTACTGAGCTGAACAGTGTGTATGGGTGTTTGTATAGTGATGTGTGTGGTAAGGGTACCAAGTAAGGTAATGTGCAGGTGTGGGGGTGGGGGGAGGGGCAGTTGAAGGTGGGAGGTCTGTGGGAATCTGTGTGAGGTTGGTGTTAGATGGAGAGAAATGGCAAACTGAGACCATAAGGAATGTCATTGCCAAGTCTGGTGCTCAGAGAACAGGTCAGCCAAGCGGCGTGCCATTTGATCAATAAACAGCAGACAGAGAGAGTAGGAGATGCAGTAGATAACATTGCTGGAGGTGCAGGTAAGAGTTTTTGATGTGATAAGGGCAGTGGTGGGGACCTGTGAGGACAGTGGTGTTGAAGAGGTAGGGGTAGATGCAATAGCATGAGTGAGAGCAGGGAAAAAAGCCAGGTGTAGGGAAGAAACTGTAGACCAGGAGGTCATACAGGTTATGTGTTTGAAGGAGGGAAGGGATGAGTTAGGGAAGATGTGTAAGGGTCGGACTGGAATAAATATATATATATATATATATATATATATATATATATATATATATATATATATATATAGTTTGAAAACAGAGATCTAATGGATACAAATTAATTTATTAATTAATTAACATATTCACCTACAATTGTTTCATTTCTCAACCAAAATTAAAACTACAAAACATAATATAAATATATCATTTTGCATTTTAAAATACCTTGGATGGAAAATCATCAGAGTGCACAAAGGACAATACAAGGATTACATTACAATCCATTGGAATATTCACAATATATATATAATCCTGTTTATTATGTGTGTATGTATGCATGTGTTAAAATTATTACTTTTATTTTTAATTCAATAATAATAATAATAATAATGAATAATGAGTTATATTATATCAGAATAAAATTATATAATAAATAAATCAAAGTAAAAGTGAAAAAAATTTTATGTTCAAGAAGTAAAATAAAAGCGAAAGATAATTTATACTCATGTTTGTATATGAGTGTGCATGCGTATATGTATATGAATATACGAGGCTGAGTCAAAAAGTAATGCCATTTTGTTTAGGACAGGTATAATTACCAATACAGGAACATGTATCATACATCAAAATGAAGCTGGTCCTCTGTGGATCACATCCCTACTTCTCAACATAGTCACCATTTCTCTCAATAACAATGTTCCACCTTCGAATGAGAGCATGTATCCCTGCCCTGTAAAATTCTGTTGATTGTTCTTTGAGTCACTTCTTCACTAGAGTTCTCACTTCCTCGTCACTGGAATAATGTTTGCCTCTCAAATCCTCTTTCATGGAGCCAAAGAGATGATAGTCTGAAGGCGCTAAATTATTCCAGTGACGAAGAAATGAAAACTGTAGTGAAGAAGTTGCTCAAAGAACAATCAACAGAATTTTACGGAGCAGGAATACATGCTCTCATTCAAAGGTAGAACATTGCTATTGAGAGAAATGGTGACTATGTTGAGAAGAAGGGATGTGATCCACAGAGGACCAGCTTCATTTTGATGTATGATACATGTTCCTGTGTTGATAATTATACCTGTCCTAAACAAAATGGCATTACTTTTTGACTGACCCTCGTATATACAATAATCCCTCAACTATTGCGGGTGTTGTGTTCCATACCCCACCCCAAGTGATAGGTGAAAATCCACGAAGTAGAAACACAGTACTGTACTGTATATTTTTTAATTATTTTCATAATTTGTATATATTTATTATATTATAAATGCTAAACAACACCATGAACGAATTGAAGTAAGCTTAAATAATAAACTGCGATAGGTGAATTGAAATATGGCGAGGGATTACTGTATATGTATATATATATATATATATATATAAATATATATATATATGTATGTATGTATGTGTGTGTGTGTGTATATATATATATATATATACATATATATACTTGCAACAAGTATGAATGTCAATAGTTTATACATCAATATGCATGTGCATTCATATATATGTGTTCCTTTCTAAGTTACTTATTTAGGTATATAAATTAAGGTATATAGGAGCAAAAATAAAATAAATTTATATATAATAATATATAATAAAATAAAGTAGAAGTAAAATAAAATAAAGTAAAACAGAATGTAGGAAACTGAAAAATTGAAATAAATTTGTGTTCATGTGTGTATACATATGTGCTTATAAATATGTTTAAATGCATATATATATATATATATATATATATATATATATACTAAACAAGTCTGGATATATTTTATGTATTATTGTGTGGGTGTGTGTTTATATACATATATATATATATAATATACAAGAAATAAGGCCAGGGAATCGTCAAATGTATATGTGAGTGTTTTCTTCCTAAGTTATTATATTAGTTCTCAAGTATGCATTCATGTTAGTAAAGTGTTATTAAGTTAATTATATTATCACTTATATTTAGAGATAAAAGTTTGTTTACTACCTGTGCAATCGTGTATGTTCATTTGGGCATTACTTGATATTAATGTTTATATTTAAATTCAATAAAAATGATGATAATCATCAATTAAAGTATACAAGAGTAAAATTAAATGATTAAAATAAAATGAAATAAAATAAATAAGGAATGAAATATCTTTATAATTTGAACATGAATAAGTACCATGAACTACTTACGAATGAAATTACCAAAAACTATGAAGTAATCAATAAGATTAATTAACTGGGAATCTAAGAAAATAATGTCAGAATATAAAATTGATGATAGGAGTGAGCCATTTTATTCTTAAAAGACCTAGAATCACTCTGAAGGACCATAAGGAAAACTTTCTAACTAACCCTAAAGTTAGACTTATATACCCCTGATAATCTGATATAAGTATATTAAGTAAGAATGTCTTAGATAAATATAAACTTATACTTAAGAAAAGGATTAAACTTGAACTTTGGACAAATACCCAAGAAGCGATAGGCTGGTTCAATAGTATAGTTAATAAATACAAATTTAAATTTTTACAGGCTGATACTGACAACTAATTACTCTTCCATTAATCCAATAATACTGAATAAGGTCCTTATTTTCGCTAAAAGTCACACTGAATTGAATATGAAAGAAGTTAATGTTATTTTAACTGCCAGAAAATCAGTGATTAACTGCAATATGTTTGTATGTGTGGAGATTGGCATCTCCTTGTTTTGACATTGTAGGATTGTTGTAAATGAGTATCTTCACACAAATCGTGTCCTTTGTTTTCACTCTTCCATTACACTCTCAGAGTGGTTGGCGTTAGGTAGGGCATCCAGCTGTAGAAACCATGCAAACCAGACTGGATTCTGGTGCAGCCCCTCAGCTTACCAGCCCTGGTCAAACTGTCCAGCCCATGCCAGCATGGACAATAGGCATTAAGTGATGACGATATCATCCACCATGCTGGCATGAGTTGGTCAGCCTGGGGCTATAGTAGAAGATACTTGCTGAAAGTGCTGTGCCACACAGTGGAATTGAACATGAAACCATGTGGTTGGGAAGCAAACTTTACAACCCTAGAGCCCCAATGGGGCAAATAATGAAGGGATACTCAAGTTTGGACGACTGGAAGAACGGTGGTAGCAGGGAATTGTACCAATGTGCCAGAAGGGAGGCTAGGCGACAGGTTTATTTAGCCAGAGGGGAAGCAGATAAGGAAAGATTTGCCAATGTTCTGCGCCGTGAGGACCAAAGACTCGAGGTATTTCGGGTTGCAAGACAGTGTAGGAGAGAGAATAGTGATGTTGTAGGAGAGAAATGTGTTCGCATGGATGATGGTACGCTTGCATTAAATGAGGATGCAAAGAAAGAGGTATGGAGATGCCACTACGATAGATTGCTTAATAAAGAGAATGAATGGGAGAAAGAGAGCCTGCCTTATGTCGACCCAATAGAGGGACCAGCTATCCGAGTTGATAGTACCAGGGTAGATAAAGCAATTAAGAGTATGAAGACCGGGAAAGCCCCCGGCCCATCAGGAATCACTGCAGAGATGCTCAAATATCTGGCAGTGTTGGCTATAGCCTAGTCACCCGTATTACGAACCAGGTGATACACGAAGGAGTCATACCCTATGACTGGTGTAGCAGCATCATAGTCAACGGCTACAAAGGTAAAGGGGACGCTTTAGATACAAATAATTACAGAGGCATCAAGCTGTTAGATCAGGTTATGAAAGTTACAGAGAGGGTCATAGCCCAACTAATTAGGGAGCGAATCAATTTAGATGAGATGCAGTTTGGGTTCGTGCCAGGTAAAAGCACTACTGATGCCTTATTTCTAGTGAGACAGTTGCAAGAGAAATACCTAGCCAAGGATAAACCTCTGTACCTGGCTTTCGTTGACATGGAGAAAGCCTTTGACAGGGTCCCCCGATCCCTTATCTGGTGGTCAATGAGGAAACTTGGGATAGAAGAATGGCTAGTGAGAGCTGTGCGAGCCATGTACAGAGATGCGGCCAGTAAGGTGAGGGTTGGAAATGAGTACAGCAATGAATTCCGGGTAGAGGTAGGGGTCCACCAAGGTTCCGTCCTCAGCCCCCTATTATTTACCATAGTCCTCCAGGCAATCACAGAGGAGTTCAAGACAGGTTGCCCCTGGGAGCTCCTCTATGCTGATGACCTTGCCCTAATTGCGGAGTCACTATCAGAACTAGAGGAGAAGTTTCAGGTGTGGAAGCAAGGTCTAGAACTGAAGGGCCTTAGAGTCAACCTAGCTAAAACCAAAATCCTAATAAGTAGGAAGGTAGATAAAACACAAACCCCTTCAGGTAGATGGCCCTGCTCAGTATGTAGAAAAGGAGTAGGTAGTAACTCTATAAGATGTACCCGGTGCAAGCTATGGACACATAAGAGGTGCAGCAACATCAAAGGCAGGTTAACTAGCAAGTTAGTTTTTAGTTTTTGTTTGTGGCAGATGTTCAGGTGCAATAAAGACTGCAAACAAACAGGAAACAACTTCTATCTCATTCCAGGGTGAAAAACTAGAGGTAGTCGATAGCTTCCGCTATCTGGGCGACCAAGTTAGTAGTGGGGGTGGGTGCGCTGAAAGTGTAGCTGCTAGAATAAGAATAGCCTGGGCAAAGTTTAGAGAGCTCTTACCCCTGCTGGCGACAAAGGGACTCTCACTCAGAGTAAAAGGCAGACTGTATGACGCATGCGTACGAACAACCATGCTACATGGCAGTGAAACATGGGCTGTAACTGCTGAGGACATACGTAAGCTCGCAAGGAATGAAGCCAGTATGCTCCGTTGGATGTGTAATGTCAATGTGAATACCCGTCAGAGTGTAAGTATCTTGAGAGAAAAGCTGAACATTAGAAGCATCAGTTGTGGCGTGCAAGAGAGACGATTGCGCTGGTATGGACATGTGGTGAGAATGGAGGAGGATAGCTGCGTGAAAAAGTGCCACACCCTAACAGTTGAGGGAACCCGTGGAAGAGGTAGGCCCAGGAAGACCTGGGCTGAGGTGGTGAGGCAAGACCTTCGTACATTGGGCCTCACCGAGGCGATGACTACGGACCGAGACCTTTGGAAATGGGCTGTGCGTGAGAAGACCCGGCAAGCCAAGTAAGATCGTTGCCAGTGCCCCTGGACTGGTTCTTGTGCGGGTGGCACATGAGATGCACCATTTTGAGCGTGGCCGTTGCCAGTACCGCCTGACTGGCTCCTGTAGGATTTTCGAGCGAGATCGTTGCCAGTGCCCCTGGACTGGCTTGTGCGGGTGGCACATAAAAGACACCATTTCGAGCGTGGCCGTTTTCGTGCGGGTGACACGTAAAAGCACCCACTACACTCTCTGAGTGGTTGGCGTTAGGAAGGGCATCCAGCTGTAGAAACTCTGCCAAATCAGACTGGAGCCTGGTGTTGCCATCCGGTTTCACCAGTCCTCAGTCAAATCGTCCAACCCATGCTAGCATGGAAAGCGGACGTTAAACGATGATGATGATGATGATGATCAACACACAACTCTGAAATTTGGTTTTAAGTGTGAGTTTTGTTTGAGAAAAAAAAGAAGGAAACCAAGAATATTTCAACTTGTGTAGACAAGCAGAGAACGCCATATCAGACAGGACGAACTGAACAGAGAACAGAGTAAACTGAGAAGTCACTAGTTCATATAATCTCAGTCATTGTATTGTGTGTGTACGAGTGTGAGTGCTACCAAACTTTTTATCTTCTAGGTCAGTAAAATAACCACCATCAACTTAGAAAGATTTAGGCACAAATCTAAAACATATCTGTATTTCAAGTGTATATAATATACTGACACCAGTCTTTTAATGGTGTAGGGACACATGGCTTAGTGGTTAGGTATTAAACTCAGGAGTGTAAGATTGTGGTTTTGATTCCTGGACTGATCAACATGTTGTGTACTTGAGCAAAACACTTCATTTCATGATGTTCCAGTCCACTCAGCTGGCAAAAATGAGTAATCCTGAGATGGACCAACATCCCATCTAGTGAATATATACACCATGGAAACCAGGTAATCAGTACTATGATTATTTTAATGACTATACCTTTTAAAGGAAGTTGACCAGGACAAAATTTGAACTCAGAACATAAAAGGATGTAAAAAATACGATAAGGTATCTCTTCCAACAGGCTACCAATCCTGCCATGCCTCACTCTCAGGAGGGGAGGGTGCTATTTAAAACTCAGATTTCAAATATTTTTTCTACTCACTTTCTTCATGGATGTCATAGAAATACTTCATTATATGTTTAATAAACACAGAATTTCTTTTAATTTGAGAAGTTTCCGATGGATAGTTCAATTTAGTCAATCCAGTTTCCTTTATCAATGCATAAACATCAGCAATTCCTGCATCAAAATCTATAGTAATGCACTGCATTAATAGAAGGTTGCATTTCAATGCTGTAAATACAATATCTGGTACATCAGAGCTGACTTGAATGAAATTAGCTTTAATAGGAAAACCATTCTTCCTGTCCCTTTGGTCAACAGTTTCTTCGAAATAGAACATACTGCAGCCAATCTCATTGCTAACATACCAATAGATGATTTCAGAAGAGGGTAACCCAATTTCCTGTGCACGTAAATTTTGTTCACAGTTTAACAGCTGCACTTTTAAATGGCCAATTGGAATTAATCTTATTCCTTTCAGATTTGTTTGTAATTCAGAGAAAATATGAAGCTTTAAGAATAAATGGCAAGAATTTAAACAAAAGTTGAAGAAGTTCTCTGTTTCTTCATTTGGGAATGTATAGTTCTCACAAGTAGTTTTCTTATTTTTCTTAGCTTTTGATATTACTGTCTGATCTTCAACTGCCTTAAATTCAGATGCTTGTAATAAGTTAATAGTTGATAATTCTGAACGGCGCTGTGGAACAACCTGTTTTCTCTTCCCCATCTCTGAAAAAAAAAATATTAAATAATATTAAATGACTGCTAATACAAGCCTCAAATTTGGGAAAGAGGCATAGTCAATATCAATTACAGTACTTGATTAGATGCCAGTACTCAACTTGTACTTTATTTTATCATCGACAGGATGAAAAGCAAAGCGAACATAAAGGATTGTAAATACTACATATCATTTTGTCTAGCACTCTAATGATTCCACCAATCCACCATTCTGAAAGACATTAATTTCAAATTTTGGCACAAAGCCAACAAATTCAGGGCAGGGGAGTAAGTCGATTACATTGACCCCCCACCAGTGTTCAACTGGTACTTATTTCATCTACCCTGAAAGGATGAAAGGCAAAGTCAACCTCAATAGAATTTGAACTCAGAACATAAAGACAGACGAAATGCCCAACTTACTAACGATTCTGTGAGCTCATCACCTCACCATTCTGAAATATATTAATGATGGTTTTTGTTGTAGTGATTGCTTTATATGCTAGACATAACAGCTAAATCTTCCTCAAATCACATCCTATCATCACAGAAAAACGAAACTGGTCAAAAGCAAAAGTCTTTTGATCAAAGAGTAGCTCAGACAATGCTGAGTGCTAAAGATAACAATGAAGACTTTGATAGGCTATAAGTACAATAAAGTTTCTTCAAAAGTTGTTTCATACAACCAAATCTCCAACCATGTCATGATGGTTGGTGTTAGCTGGAAGACTTTTGATCATTGGCTAACTCAAGGATGGCTTGGTGCTAAAAACAAAAGCGACTATTTTGATGGAGTATAAAAACATTAAAGTTTCCTCAGAATCTCCTTCAAAATAACACAATACTGTCTTAAAATGTCATAGATACACGAAGCAGGCAGGACTGTCACGACTGGAACGTCTTCGATTATATGTCTGTTCAATCATATAATTGTTGTTGTTGATTAAGAACAACAATCATATGAAATTCACGAAATCTTCTCAAGAAAGAATATCAATGAGGAAGATAGTGTTAAAGTGATATTTATTCACAATGGTAAAACTTTAAATTTGGGGAAACCAAGGATTCTTTGGTGTTTACAGAAGAATTTGCTCAGTTCAATAAACATCATCGTTTGACAGGGCAGGTACGTATAATTGTGTTACTGCCTAGTTATAGGCTGTACGCAAGGGCCCACAAGCGTTAGATTCTACAACTCTCTCCTATTAACGGACCACGTCAGGAACATTACCATTGAGTTAACTTCCCTAGTAACCAGTTACTAATAAACTATTAACCAGAGTCAAAAGATTTAAAACAGATTTAATAATCCTATGTTTGAATAAAAGATGGGATGGGGGTAGTGATGGTTGGAACACCTTTGATCTGCAAGACAACCCAAGTGTAGCTGTTTTGTTTCGATTGGGAGTTATTTATTAATCAACTTATCAAAGCTTACCTGTGATTAAACAACAAAGATTTTGATGAAATATCAACGGCCCAAAGTTTTTTTTACAGTTTTAGCCGAACGAACTTTTATGCAAATTATGTAAGTTTAATAACAAATCAACTTGTTAACTTAATGGTTATCCCCTAGTAACCAGTTGTAGAGGATTTTGAAAGAAATCAATAAAACTTTGACAAAAAGATTGATAACACTATTATGTTTCTCCAGTTTTTTTTCAGTAGATTGTCCTAATGTCAGTAACATTTGGTTCCTGAAAGAAAGTTGATCACTTCATTTAAAAAACTAAAGATGGATCCCAGTTTCTGTTTTTTGTTGTCAACAAACCACGAGACGAACGAATCCGGAATTGTCTCCCTTAAACTCTGCCAAATCATGACATTTTAACAATTTTTGTTGGCTAAAAATATAGAAATATACCAAAATATAAATATTTTTGGAATATTATATTTCAATATTATTATTAATTTTAACTTTGCTCCAAATAAAATTGAAATAAAGTTAAAACGAACTTTAACATAACTTTATGTCCGGATATTAAAAACATATTTGACTAAAATATAACACAATTTCCAAATTTTTAACAGAACTTATTTGTTTGGTATACAGAAATATATCAAAATATAAAAACATCTACATAGAAATATACCAACACTTAAAACATCTACAATCTTTAAATTTAAAGGTTGATGTTTACTTTAACATCCGGCCACCAAAACAAATAAAAAAAAACAAGTGTAAAAAATGTTTATTAAACGAATGTGAGAACAAAAATTTGCGCCAACGAACCGATTATAAACATTCAATACATCTCTTCTTACCCCCCAGCGCTGGCGCTTTTTTTGCTTTAATACTGTGAAACATTCCATACAGCTCTTCCTAACCCAATTAGGCTTGTTAACTTGCTTATTGGTGACCGAAAGAACTTGTAGCAATTAACCGAAAATATTAAACAAACACGGTATCAGATGGCCATGAAATGTGCTAAAAACAATAGCTAAAACACCCTTAACTTGTTTTCCATAGTGAAACACCGTATTTATGAATTTATTTCTCTCACTACGATACGTGGGGTCTATTTTAAAACCTTTTTCTATAATTCAAACGAAAAATAAATTAATCTAAAAATTTTATTTTCAAACTTTTTCCATTACACTCAAAAACAAAAAAAAAAATCATTTACGAATTTTGTTTCCTTCGAAAGTCCTCTCTCCACTCCACTCGGAAAAGATTTTCCTCACAAATTTCTTTATAATCGGTTCGTTGGGGCAAATTTTTGTTATATTCGTTTAATACACATTTTCTTTTACACCTATTACACTTTTTTTTTTGTCTTGGTGGCCGAGTGTTAAAGTAAGCATTAACCAATTTAAATATTATTTATTATTTCACATTCTTTAATGAAGAAGTAAATAAAATTGTTAATGCGGACTTTAACGTAACTACATTCCTGTCTTAAACATAATTTTCCAACGGCCAAACTATTTCGTTTGTCAAAAAAGCATACAAAAATACACCAAAATATAAATATATCTGGAATATTTTTAAAGACAGTTAAACATTAATTCTTCGTTAAATTCGGTTTCCAACATTAATAACAAACACAGAACCAAAATAACGAAGTCGGCTCAAGACTACTACAACAAATAATAACAAATTAGTTTTTACTCGAACGATTTCCATCTATTATTTCAATGTATATGCGTATATAAATAAATATGTGACTATACATGTGAAATGTAAATTACCTGCAGTATTAGGAAGATTAATTTTATAAAATCGAACGATTACAACGACTAAATAATGGAAAATAATCCAAAATAAATCATTAAAGCTGAAGAGTTTCTATAAAAACCTGCCATCTTTGTTATCAATTCCATTGTTTATACAGAGTTGAAACTAATCACATGTATATACTACCTACAACTTTCGTATTTTATTTTGCATTTAATAAATATATTTAAATTAAAATTTTATCTATTAATGAATTATTGTTGTTATTATTTTTGTGTCTGATCGTCTTTATCACCACTAAGCTATCATCATCAGCAGCATTTTTAACGTTAATTTTCCAAGCTTGCATGGGTCGGACAGAGTTTATCGAGGCACCTTTCCTATGATAATACAAATAATATGTGAGTATATGCATATATACGTACATGTATGTACATACCTACATCTACATGTATATAATATATAGATGCATATTTGGGTACAGGACGTTGCAAAAAACGTGGACAAAATGAAAAACAGAGCACAGAAAACAAACAGGCCACATAGAGAATATTTCCTTCATCAGCTGCCCCTGCTCGGATGCATTTCCTGTCACCTTTGCCTGTTATCAAGCAACTTAATATTTCGCCATGGCTACACATGTTTTCACAAAATATTGAAAACGAACGACATTGCTTGTATGACAGTGACAACAATTTTCAACGATCACGCGATGTCTAAACAAGGAGACATAAACACGTTTAGCGAGGAAAGTCGCTAATGAAGATGTCAACACTTTAATGACTAGACTAAGTCGTTAATCCAATGGCTGTATTATACATCTGTATTATACAGCAAGTAACAACAAACACTTGTATCAGTGCGTGAACCACTTCGTATCCAAGGTTTTATTCAGATGCGTAACAAACGAATTCATGCTATGAGTATACAATGTTCAGTCAGGTTATCTGGGATTGAAGTAAAATGTTCTGAGCATCTTGCCAAGTTTCATGATGACAGTGAGAAAATAGGAGGAATTCAAACTATAAAAATTATTTTCAGACAGGTCCGTGAATATCGTGAACTCCCGACCTTCAAGGAGGTGGTGGAAGTGTCTCACAGCAACATAAACAGCTAAACAGCTCTCTATCAAAAGTGCTATACCATTCATTGTTCGGTTGGTTTCAATTATTGTGAGAAAAACGCTAGTAGTTGAGTCTGGTGGCTGATCATCTGTTGCAATACAGCACAGTTGGAGACATCAACAGTTAAGGATAGTTCTGCGTTCACTATAGGATGAGTGAGCAGGGAAACTGGTGGGGGGTAGCATTGACCATGTTTGGAGGGTGCATTTTACGTGTTACCGGCACGGGGAACTAGTCAGGCGGCTCTGGCAGTGACCCACACATGAATGAATGGTGCTTATCGCATGCCACCAGCACTGGTAACAGCCACAACTACAATTTCCATTTGATTGTGATTTGGTTTGATTTTGATTTACTTGACTCAATAGGTCTCCTTACACACGGAATGTCACCCAACGGTTGAAAGGTACTTTTTAAATGGGCTGGTTATGCAACACTTGGTGTTGGCTACGGCTGTGATCTCACTTTCCTTGCCCGATCTTCTCAATCGCAGCATATCTCCAGAGGTCTTGGTCTTTTGTCATTGCATCTATGAGGCCCAACGTTTGCAGGTCATGCTTCACCATCTCATCCCATGTCTTCCTGGGTCTCCCTCTTCCATGGGTTCCTTCCACTGTTAGGGAGTGACACTTCTTTACACAGCTTTCCTCATCCATACATAGCACATGACCATACCTATGCAGTCGTCTCTCTTGCACACCACATCTGATGCTTCTTATCTCCAACTTTTCTCTCTGTCGTGTGTGCACACTAACATTACACATCCATCGGATCATACTAACTTCATTTCTTTCAAGCCTACGCATGTCTTCAGCAGTCACGGCTCATGTTTCACTGCCGTGAAGCATGGCAGTTCGCACATATGCATCGTACAATTTACCTTTCACTCTGAGTGAGAGACCCTTTGTCACCAGTAGAGGTAGGAGCTTTCTGAACTTTGCCCAGGCTATTCTTATTCTAGTGGCAATGCTCTCTGAGCATCCACCCCGACTACAGACAAGGTAGCGGAAGCTATCAACTACTTCTAGTTTCTCCCCCCGACATGTGATGGAATCGGTTTTCTGAGCATCTGCGGTGCTTATTGCCCCTGTGCATCTGCCGCACACAAAAGCTATCTTCCCAGTTAACCTTCCTTTGATGTTGTTGCACCTCTTATGCATCCATAGCTTACACTGGGTACATCTTATGGAGTTTATACCAACACCTTTTCTACAGATCGAGCAGGGCCATCTACCTGAAGGGCTTTGTGATGTGTTCGCCTTCATACTTACTAGGACTTTGGTTTTTGCAATGTTGACTCTGAGGCCCTTCGATTCTAAACTTTGCTTCCATGCCTGAAATTTCTTCTCTAGTTCTGGTAGTGATTCTGCTATGAGAGCAAGGTCATCAGCATATAGGAGCACCCAGGAGCAGCCCATCTTGAATTCCACTGTTATTGCTTGAAGGACTATGATGAATAAGAGGGGACTGAAGGCTGATCCTTGGTGAACCCCTACTTCTACACAAAATTCTTCCTTATACTCATTTCCAACCCTTACCTTATGAACAGCATCCCTGTACAACTCTTATTAACCACTCATCAATCCCCAGTTTCCGCATCACCCACCAGATAAGGGATCAGGGGACCCTGTCAAAGGCTTTCTCCAAGTCAACATAAGCCAAGTATAGGGGTTTATCTTTGGCTAGGTATTTCTCCTACAGTTGCCGTACCAGAAATATAGCATCAATGGTACTTCTACTTGGCACAAAACCAAACTGCATCTCATCTAAGCAGACTCTCTCCCTAATTAGTTGGACTATGACCCTCTCTATGACCGTCATCACCTGATCCAGCAGTTTGATACCTCTATAGTTATTTCAAAGAAAATTCCACACGTGGTCACGAGCAAACAGGGTAACATCCTCCAATGAGAAAATATCAGGAGACAAAGACAAGGATAAAAGAAAACACAAAGTCGTACCTGACAAGAAAAAATGTGTCACACAATGAAATAGGTGTTTGCAACAGAAAAAGTTCATGTGTGTCAAATATTCAGACACAGTTGTTTAGCAGCTATCGAAAACATGTACACAGTTCGACGTCACCATTAAGAGAAAATTGCATTTGGAGAAAAATGGTCGTAGACCAGAGGTAACAGCTATCATTAGTTGGTCAAAGAAATATTCCACAGAGAATCCATGCTATAAGTATACAATGTTCTCTCAGGTTATCTGGGATTGACGTAAAAGGTTCTGAACATCTTGCCATGTTCCATGATGACAGTGAGAAAATAGGAGGAATTCAAACTACAAAAATTACTTTCAGACAGGCACTAGGCATAGAATACCATAGCAAGTTGCTGGTAGGAAAGAATATCGAATCTATGTGCCTTGCTCTCTCTCTCTGATGTTGACCTTGTTGCATCTTAGAGAAGAAGTGGTAGATTCAATTGGAAATCACTCTTAAGTAGGCGATATTGCTTCTAATACCCTCCTGTGTGTGGTTCAGAAGTTATACCTTGTATGCTAGCAAAGGAGAAGCTAACCATGCTTTGCTTGGCATGTTCTAGAATATTGACCTTTGGAGATATGCTGTAATTGAGAAGACCCAGCAATTAAAGTGATATCGCAACCATGGCCAATGCCAGTGTTGCATGTCTGGCCCATTTAAAAGTACCCTTGATGCATCAGGCAATATGGTATGCTTGAGAAGACCTGTTGAGTCAAGTAAAACCAAAATCGTAGCTGTGGCCAGTGCCCCCTAAGTGGTTCCCGTTTTGGTGGCACGTAAAAAGCACCATCTGCACGTGACTGATGCCAGTACCACTTGACTGGCTTCCATGCCAGTGGCACATAAAAAGCACTATCCAAATGTGATCGATGCCAGGTCCACCTGACTGGCTCCTGTGCTAGTAGCATGTAAAAAGCACCCACTACACTCTTGGAGTGGTTGGCATTAGGAAGGGCATCCAGCTGTAGAAAGATTGCCAGATCAGATTAGAGCCTGGTGCAGCTGCTGGCTTTCCAGACCTCAGTCAAATCGTCCAACCCATGCCAGCATGGAAAACAAATTTCTGTGCCAAAATAAGAAAAAATTTCATCATCATTACTTTTCCATGCTTGCATGGATCAAACAGAATTTGCTAAGAAGATTTTTCTACAGGTCGGTGTCTTTCTGTCACAAACCCTCACCTGTTTTCAAGTAAGGTAATATTTCCCCATAGCTAAATGTTTTTAACAGAAGACTAGAAATGAACAACCTTGCTTGTATAATGATAAAGCTCATTTACAACCATCACATGATGGCTAGATAAGAGCACACACATAAACATAACAACAAGCTTCTTTCAGTTTCCTTCTATGAAATTCATTCATAAGGTTTTGGTTAAGGTACCATACATTGGGATTGAATCCAAGACCATTTGATTGGGAAGCAAGCTTCTTAAACACACATGTTTCTCCCAAAACAATTTCTTTTGGGTCAGAGCTCCATGGCATTCCAATATTGTGTGCAAAAACAATTAAAATGAAACAGTAGAATCCAGAAAAGTAATAGGTTTAACAGGATCTAATTGACAAGAGGACTGTGTCAAGCTTCAATGATCACTTTGGCATACTTAGGAAGGGCTACATGCCCTTCCTAACACCAATCACTTTACAGAGTGTACTGGTTACATTTTTTGTAGCTCTGGCATTAGTGAGGTCATCAAGTAACTCACAAGACAAGGTCTCTTGATTGAGGTAGGTGGGGGTGCAGTATTAAAGGAAGTGGCTTTGTGCCTGGTGTTGAGAGGCTAAAGTATGATAGAGAGACAGGAAAAAGTGACTTGCTGTAGAGATGATACTTGGATCTCCCAGTTGGAAAGGGAAAAAGGGTGGCAGAGATAAGGCATTAGGACATACACTCAAGGTACAAGAAGTTGAATATAAGGGACAGAAGATGGGGAAGGGTAGATGGGTAAATTTGCAAGAGTGTGTAAAGAGAGTGACAGATGGCTGGAGATAGGGATAATGACGAATGCAGTAGACGGTGAACATGAATGGAGACATGATCGATGGTGAATCTCAATTGGGTGTGGAGGGAAATGGAAGTGGGTTGGAGAGGGGGTGGTACTGAGTAGCTGTACATATAAGCAATATTAAAATAATGAAATGAAAGCTTAACCCTTTCACATTCAGATTACTCTTTCAAATGTAATGCTTAGTTATTCACATTTAAAAAAATTAATCATGCATTATCTCACAGCTTTGGGATTTTGATATGATTGTATATTTTTAGAATGGCATTGTAAGGTAGGTGTAAGAGGCTAGATCTTGATAGTTTGAACATAAAACAGGTAGAATATTTGGGCCAGATGTGGCCAGTTTGAATGCTAAAGGGTTAAAAAGCTCTGCTCATAGAAACATTGTTTCATTGAAGTTCTCAAAGTTTAAGAGGTCACTGGAGAATAACATAGGTGACAGGTCTCTATAAATCAATCTAATAAAGATGGTAAACTTCAGTTAAAACATAAAAACGAAATAAACCTAAATGTAGAGTTCCAATCTCTAATCTCACAGAATCCCTTAAGAGAATTTACAAACAGTAAATATAAAATATAAAAGATTGATGCTAAAGCATTTTAGGATCTAAAATATTCAACCCTTTGTTGCCAACAGCTCTATAGTGTAAGGTTTCACAGGAACTTGTCAGCTTCAGCTGATGTTGGTGATGTCAAAGATGGTTCAAAAGACATCTTGGCATTGCAGGTCCTGGTCAATGATGATGGAAGATGAGGCTGCAAAATGTTCTTTAAATATTCAGTGCTGACTGCTATTTCTTGCATTAGGGATCACCAGTTGTACAGAAAAGAACACTGGAGTCTGTTGGGATTTTGATATTTTTTCATACACAAAAAAATGAATGTTGTTATTAATATAAACAACAAAATGTCAAAAGAGGTTTTGTTTTTGTTCGCTCTGCTGCATCCAAACCTCTCTATCTAGTAGTCATGGTGTGTCAACTCTTATACTGGTTGAAAGACTGAGAATGAAATGTGCCAAAATAAGGGATTGTTGTTGGAGCCTATTTGATGTGAAGTTGTGATTGGTCAGATTTTGTTCATCACGTGGGCAATATTCTAGTGAAGCATATCAGGTGATTGCTGAATAGCCTTGCTACAGGATTATCAAAGTTTGTCATCTTCTACCTTCCTTTATGGGCTTGTTTATGTTGTTACATTTCAAAGCATAGATTATACACCTATTGCACAGAAGTGTACATTTTTAGGCTAAAATACTGAACAACTTAACATTTCATGAATGTAAAATCCAGTTCAATTTCGCATCAATTTGCCAAATTCTGGTCTTCAATTAGGTGTCAGAATATCAATATATTTATGCAAAAATAGATTCCTGACAAAAGTTTTGTAAAAGAAACAAGTGTCCACACATGTTCACTTTTCCAAAGAAAGCCAAAATAATTTACAAAATCCATGAAAAAGTCTTTACAGCCCACTGCACAACCTCAGTTTTATCTCTTCAGTAACAACTGGGTGGGGGATGAGGTCAAGACTTGCTAGCTGCTACTTTGACAATTACTGCACTAGTTTACTTTAGCTCTTAACAGTTTATATTTTATAAGAAAACAATTTCACTTTTAAGCCTGGAAATCACTTTCATAAGCCCTGGAAATGATAATTTATTCCAGAAACTTTTTTTTTTACAGTTACAAGGTGGTACCAAAAGCCTCTTGGACTAGTTATATTTAATAAAAAAATAACTTATTTACTTAAGTTTTAAGGCATTCCTTCATTACATGCAACAAAAAGCACGTGGTATTGTTTGTTAATTTCCGTAAAAAATTTAGAACATGAAAAGGCGACATTTGATTTGAAATAGAGCAGGAAGCTGAAAGAGAGAAAGTGAAAATGTATGTAGTGTATATGAAATGGACGTGTGTGCGTGTGTGTGTGTGTGTGAGTGATTGAGTGAGAGAGAGAGAGAGAATGAGAGTGATTGAAGGTGTGTGTTGTCATGCATGTATTTTTTTTGCATGTATAGTGGCTGTTGTTGGCTGTTCAAGTGTGTGTTATTAAATGGAAAAACAGTTAGTTTGAATCGCTATAAGACATTTTTGTGTATAAATATATTGTTTATTCTGTGTTCACCTTTTGTGGTGGAAGCATGTAGTATGATATAAAAACATGTTTTTTACATACAAAGAAAGTTTTGAGTTTTGCTTTTGCACTGAAAGAAGTAACATATAATATTTGTATTACAGTATATATGCATGTGTTTAATGAGTCATTTTGAGAATGTGTGTGTGATAAAATATTGCATGTGGGAGATTGTGCATGGAGTTGCAGAGAAGACATGTGTCTTTGACTGAAGCTTGGCAGGAACTGAGTGATTCTACAGTATAGCTCAGAATGAGGCTAGTGTCTCAGAAGGAGGCTATTGTATCAAAATGAGGCTAGACCCTCATCAATATATTCGTCTGCTGTGCAGGTCGACTCATATATTACCATGTAATATGTATCTCTGCTACACATGTATGTGTAAGTGACACTCACATGCACACATTATCTTTCATATACACACACATGCATAGATGTAAATAAATAGACATGCATACATAATTTTTGTGTGATAGAGAGAGCGAGTGAGTGCCATTTACACATACATGCAAAAAATAGACATAAATAGATGTACATGCATAGATGTACATAAATAGATATGCATACATCATTTTTGTGTGTGATAGAGAGAGAGCGAGTGAGTGCCACTTACACATACATGCAAAAAAATACATACACGACAACATACACCTTCAGTCACTTACTCTCTACACACAAACACTCACGTCCATTTTATATACAAGTATATACATCTTTCCCTTTCTCCTCTCTTTCAACTTCCTGCTGTAACTTTAAAGCAAATGTTGCTTTCAAAGAGAAGTAAAGAAATGAAAATTTTTTACAGAAATTAATGAACAACACCATGGGAGTTTCGACAACTTTGTGGCTTCTCATGAATGAATGCCAATTTTAATATCATCTCCTTCGAAATAGTCACCTTGCGCAGCGGTCTACCAGTCCCAGCATTCCTGCAACTTTTGGAATCTGGCCTGGGAAGTTGTTTAATGTAAGCAAGTCAAGGACCTGTGATTTACTCTGGATCTCAACGACGATGTTAAAACATCAACCTTTGAGCTGCATTTTCATCTTGGGGAAGAAATGGAAGTCCACAAGTGCTAAATCTGGAGAATAGGACAGGTACAGAAGCAACATCATGTTTTTGGCGAGAAACTCAGTGACATGGTATATTGTTGTTGTGAAGAATCCAATTCTTCATGCTTCACTCGAAATATTGCATACGACTCATTGCCTCGTTGCCGTAACCTTGCTGAAGAATGCTCAGTGTCTCTGTAGGAGACTTCCCAAGTTTAACGCAAAATTTCACGCTGGATCTTTGTTTCTGTCCATGACAAAATCACAAATTACAGCATACACGTGATCACAAAAACACAAATTTCACAACTTGCGAAGTAAACACAGCAATGTCACTCTGCACAGTGTCTCATGAAGGCCACTGCCAGCTCTCACTGCGTTCGCAACTGTATACTGCCATCTGTTGGCGAGCGACAGAACTAGACTGGGAACTTTTTGATACCACCTCGTATGTGAAACAGAAAAGCTCACCAGCAACCAGGCTGAAGTCCACAGTTTTAATTGTTTGTAGTTCTTTTGTGACAGTTTATTTTGTGAGACGTAGCAGTTTGTAAGTTAATTTTGTTGTTTTGTGTCAGTGTTTTTAACACTTAGTGAATTGTTTTTGTGCTGCTTTGCAGCGGTCTTGCTGGTGGTGCTTTCTCTCTGCTTTAAGGAGAGTTAGCCAGGATAATGGCTAAAAATATGTTCTATTTGGACCTTAGTGGGTCAGAAATGTCGACTTCAAAAGAAGAATTAGTTAGAGCAGTACGCAAAATGGACAAAAGTCTTGAAGAGAAAAGAGTTTTGCTATGGTGACGGAAGTGAAAAAGAGTGAAGTAGACTTGATAAAAATAAAAGAATATCAGAAAATGGCACAGAAAGTAGGTGGTGACGTAAAGTTGTCACCTCCACAGAAAGTTATGGAGAATATGGAGAAAAAAAACAATTGTTTATAAAGTTTATTCAGTGGAACAGAAAAAGGTAGCCCAGGTAGAAGCCAAAACAATCAAGGTGTTGTTTGCAGTATCAAAAGAAATGGTGTTTTTAACATAAGGAAATAAATATGGAATGGTGATGGCCCAGATTAAGACGAAGGAAGTAGCGAGGAGGCTGGCCGTAAATATGGTGAAATTGGATAAAATGGTCCTTTTACCCATGTATTTTGAAAGAAGACATCCAGGATCAGGGTAGAAGGAATTCCGCCAAATATAGATTTGCAGCAGCTATCCTCCTTGGAAGTGAGGAGAAGGTGGCTGTTCTTCAAGCCACGGAAATGGAAGAAGGGATTTGGAAAGGAAAAACATTGGAACTGATTATTCAGGCTGAGGCAGAATCCCTGGAAAATTTTGCGGAGACAGTGACACAAGCTTGAGAGTGTGGGTGGAGGGCAAAATCCCTTGCTGTTTTAAATGTGATCTGAAGGGCCACATAAGAGTGAAATGTCCTCCACCGATCAAAGAAGCGGAAAGACCGCAAGAGGAAGAACCCCAGGAGGAACTACTGGAAGAGGCGGAAAACGAAACAGTGGAGGAAGAGTGGGAAACCACCGGAAAAAGAAAAAAGAAAGAAGAGGAAGAAGATAAGCCCAATGCATGTAGAACCCCACCCCACAACAACCCAATGCCCACCCATACCCTCTTAGTCCCACCCTCTCCCTGCAGACACTAAACCTTCCCATTCTCCTCCAACACAAAAACAAAAAAAGAAGAGAGCTTACACACAGGAATTCACAAACTCCCCCCCCCCCCATTGGTTGTTTTGCGTGTGTGATGTTTGAAGACGTGGAAAAGGAACTGGTTGAAAGGGTGACTGGATGGGAAAATACACTTATGTTGATGTAGAGAAGGAAGAGAGTATTGAAGGAGAGAGTACAGTTCTGTTAATAACGGAACAACAAGTGTTGGATATAAAGGGACACAAAGGAGACTATGAGCTGTGGAAGGTGGACTATGACATGGGAAAGCTGCCACGGTAGATAGAATACAAAAAACTAAAAATACAATACGGACTGGATACAATGGCACACAGAGGTAAAGTAAGTGATGTTACTTGATGGCGCAAGTAACACAATTTTCATTATATCATACGTTTTATTTTTTTTTCCTTTGTTTTATGTCCCCAAATGTGATGTATTGTTCCTCTTTGTTAGCCCGTTATGGGTAATAAAGAAATAAGTTTTAATTGTTTGTTGTATTCTCACTTGATGGAGGGAACATAAGATCACTATACACCGGTAGCAGACTGACTTGCAAGGTAATGAAAAATATATTTGTTTATTAGTTTGGTATTCGTCAAATAAATAAATAAATCACAATTATGAATCAAATAATATATATTTTACAATCTATCTAGCGAAATTTTCTATTTTTTCTTATCGTAACATTTTGTTATCACATTAACAGAAACCTTCTTACTTTTGAAAGTTTCGTATGAGCCACTTCAGTCTGGTGACGACTTGGTTGAATTCTGGCGCCAAACCAAACAAAATAGATTTTCCAATTTCTTTCTGGTAAGTCTGGTTATTCTATAGTCCTCAATCTCTCTCTCTTTTTTGACGACTGTATCTTGGGCATATCTTTAGTTGATGTTAATTTATTAACCAGGAGACTAAACAAAATGCTTTAATTATATCAATTATTATTGTCATATCTGTTTCTATGTCTATGTAGCAAGCTCAGCTAGTCTCCCTCTGGCTTTTCTTTTAGTTGGCGACTGTCTCTGAAATATATATATTATCAGTTATTGTCATGTATCTGTTTGTGTCGTTTGGTTTTTACAAGCGGGAGGGGAAAATGTAAGTGTATTTGTAAAACTAAACTTATTTATATAAATAATCATTAATTTCCGCTATTAAAACATACATCAACACACACATCAAACCAGAATAGGAAAACACTAAGAGAATGAAATTTATCTTTGTTACATTTTATGTCCCGTAGAGTAGAGCACTTAAGAATAGTTTCCCGCACTTGGGTGTTTATCATATATTTCTGTCTACATTTACGTTTGGTTTTACTGATGGGAGCAAAAGATTTCAGAATGTAAAGTTCCAAATATATTACATAATTAATATTTTATTTCTCTTGTACTAACCTCAAAAAAGACATGAAATAAATACCTTTGTTGCTTTTTATATCTCGTAAAGTAGGACATTTCAAAAGTTTCCTACATTTGACGTATTTATCACACTGATCATTCCTAACGAACTTCCCCGATTGTTTTTAATTTAATTTATAACTTGACCTCTCGAATGATGATGATAATAATAATAATAATTTTGATACAAGGCCAGCAATTTCAGAGGAGGGAATAAATCGATTACATCGACCCCAGTGCTCAACTGGTTCTTATTTTATCGACCCTGAACGGATGAAAGACTAAGTCGACCTCAGCGGAATTTGGATTCTCAACACGAAGATAGACGAAATGCCGCTAAGCATTTTACTCGGTGTGCTAACGATTCTGCCTCTGTCATACTGACAGCTGGTGAGAATGCAATCATTTGTACTGTTTATGTTGTTAAGCTTCCCTCCTCCCATCACCAGGTCAGAACTATTTGAAATTTAGAAGACGATAGGCTGTTATTTCTAGCATGTCAAGCGATCACACAGTGGCTCTGTTGTGTATCCTAATGTTGTGATGAAGTTGTTTAACTTCTAGGTCAGCTCTAATCGAGCAGGCTTGTTTATTTACTATCAGAGGCACTCTATACGTGACCAACCAGTCATGCAGAACTAATTCAATATATCTTTTATAAATGAAAGATGATGGCGGGAGATTAGGTTGTGGTTTCTTGCATATTCGGAATCTCCGTCATCTAAAACATTTAAAAAAAAAAAAATTTGAAAAAAGTTCAAAATTTTAAATTGGGGGTGACGGGGTGAAATTTAAAAAAACAACTTTTTTTGCATATTCGGATGTAAATTTTGCATATACATCTAAAACTTAGGGATCCGAAAATATTTTTCAAAAAAATGCATTTTTTCAGGAGAGGTGCGATTCTGCATGAGCCCCGGTTGCTATTTCTTGAAACTCCAACGCGTACGTAGTGGCTTCTTTGTCTTTTGGAGTTTACCTTCATGGGAAATCCACGTACATGGTGATCATGTTGCTGATCCAATCATAACGACTGATGTATGAAAGTCTTTTACAGTCTGTCATGAAAAATATCGATTAGATGTTAGGTTGAATGGTGGGTATTCTTTCGGTTTATGATGTAAAAAAAAAAAAATCCTAAGTAGGTGGCGTTAGAAAATGGAAATTTAGTAGAGAAGTTAAAATACTTTATTGAAGTTTGTATTTCGTTTGAAAAAAGTTTTATTTATTAATTATTTGTAATCTTTGTTGGTGAAAACAGGAATCTGAAGAAATTTTTGTGAAAAAATAAAAACAGAAGGGGTGTGTTTATTTTTCTAAACATTACCGAATAGTGTTAATATTTCCACTTCCATTTTGTGGCCAAAAACTGAAAGAATATCAATGAGATAGATGGAATACTTGCAGTTATTCAATAATACTTGGATTTCTTGTGTTGTTTTTAGCTTCGTGTCAACTATGGTTGGGAGAACATGTTTAAAATACTTTTGTTCAGTTTCATCTGTCTTTTTTTTTGTGGTGTTTCTAGGACTATGTTGAAGAATGTTTAATTGTGGCATTGTTTACCACCTCACTGCCCTTCCTTTGTTTTTCAAGTAACAGATTTTCTTATTCCACATAGATTTTGAAGACCCAAAGCAAGAGGGAGACTAGTTCTTGACTGGAGATTAAGAAGCTTGTTTCCCAATTACATGTTTGGGTTTAGTCCCATTCCATGGTACCTTGGGCAAGTGTCTTCTACTATAGCCTCAGGCTGACCAAAGCCTTGTTAGTAGATTTGGTAGAGGGGGAAGCTTAAAAGAAGCCCATCATAAATGTGTGTGTGTCTGTGTTTGTATCCCACCACTACTTGTCAAAAGAGACCAATAGAATAGATATTAGGCTTTAAAAATTAAGAACTGGGGTTGATTCATTTGACTAAAATTTCTTCAAGGCAGTGCCCCAGCATGGCCATGGTCTAATGACAAACAAATAAAAGATAAAAGATTTAATCTTTAGGTGCAATACAAATCCTAATATGGTCATTTCTGTTTTGGAATCCTGTCTTTCCAAATATATTAACCATTCAGTTTGTTTCTTATATTCCTGTTGATACACTAAGATTAAACAGATGTAATATAGTTCAAAAGGGTGGAACCTTATTTTTTTTATCCTTAATGATTTTAGATATTAGCTTCTACAAACTTTTATAAAGTTATTACTTCTTCCCAGCTATGTGGGCTTGGGTTCAGTCTCACTACATGGCACTTTGGGCAAATATCTTACCGAAGCCGTGTGTCAGAAACTGAAAGAAGCCAATCGTATATGTATATATTACCATAATATATAGGTGTGTGTGTTTTGTGTGTACCCTTGTCTTGGACATCACCTGGTTATTGTAAATGAGCTTCGTTATCATCCTGCAAATAAGGTTGTTTGTTTTTGGTCTTCTGTGAAAAACATGTCTGGCTATGAGAAAATACTACTCTACTTGGAAACAGGTGAGAGTTGGTGACAGGAAGGGCATCCAGTTATGGAAAATCTGCCTCATAAATTCTTTTTGATCCATACAGGTGTAGAGGAATGGGCATTGGATTCAATAATGCTTATTACTCTAGACCCGTGGAAGAGGGAGACCCAGGAAGACATGGGATGAAGGGGTCAGGATCGATCTCAGGATGTTAGGCCTCATGGAGGAAAGGACAATGGACTGAGATGTCTGGCAATATAAAGTTCTTGAGAAGAACCCATGTCAGCGAAACTGAGTTCTAGAAGCAGTACAAACCCTACCCCAATAAATAAAAAAAGCATCTCTTCTTCACATTTCCTCCTTCATGCACTATGCTTATCTCTCACTCCCCAATCCTGACCTCACATCCCTGTTCACTGGGAAGGGCATCCAATCATAGAAACCCTGCTAAAATGGATAGAAGTCTGGCCAGCTCCTGTTAAACTGTCGAACCCATGCCAGGATGGAAGGAGGATGTTAAACGATGATGATGATCTTTTATAGAGGGTGACCAATAAAGACCTCTACAGGGACCTTCTCCTAATATTAGAGGTAGTCAGAGCCAGGAGACTCTATTTTGCTGGGCATTGGTACTAGGCCAGGAATGAATGCATCGGGGATTGTGTTGCTCCGGGAATCAACACATGATTACTGGAGAAGAGGTCAACTGGCTATAATATAGTTGACAGACTAAAGATCAACAGTGGTTTATTAGTTCTTGTGTTGAAGTTGGTAATGGAGGACAGGGACAATTGTAGGAACGTCTGTGCAGATCAATGAAACTCAATCTAAAGAAGAGAAGAATTATTAAAGTTAGGATTAGGCCATCTTATGGGTTCACCTCCCTCAAGAATGTGTATGACTTGATTAAGTTAGTTATCTCAGACAATGATAATGAATCAATGAAATTTGGAATTATTACATGTGATTTTAATTTGCTTGGTATGTGGACAGAATTTACAAAATACATGTCTAAATGAAGAATGCAGAAATTCTTCATTTTATACAGCTTATTTTCTAACCCTGCTTGTATCAAAGGTAATATTTTGTAAATCTAGTTTTTGTAAACAAAATAAACTTCATCGTCGTCACTGGCATGGGTTAGATGGCTCCAATCTGATCTGACAAAGTTTCTACAGCTAGATGCCCTTCCTAATGCCAACCACTCTGAGAGTGTAGTGGTTGCTTTTTACGTGCCACCAGCATGAGGGCCAGTCAGGCAGTACTGGCATTGACCACGCTTGAATGGTGCTTTTTATGTACTACCGGCATGGGAGCCAGTCAGGTGGCACTGGCAACGATCACGCTCGAATGATGCTTTTTATGTGCCAGCGGCACTGGCATCGACCACACGCGAATGGTGCTTTTTACGTACCACCAGCACGTAAATTTCGATTTAAACTTAGCAATTTAGAATTATTAAATGCAAATGTTCACTGTATCATTATAAACCCAATGTACAGGTAGATTGGAAAAAGAATTGACAATTTGCACATGCTGTGTGGCGTACCTGTACTATGAGTCATAACCTGGACTCGCGCAAATGCGGCTGCTGTGTGGCGTACCTGTACTATGAGTCATAACCTGGACTCGCGCAAATGCGGCTGCTGTGTGGCGTACCTGTACTATGAGTCATAACCTGGACTCGCGCAAATGCAGCTGCTGTGTGGCGTACCTGTGCTATGAGTCATAACCTGGACTCGCGCAAATGCGGCCATTCGTGTTGTGTTTATATTGGTACATTTTTAAGTATTTTGCATTTGATAATCCTAAGTTGCTATGTTTAAATCGAAATTTACATATAACTTTTAATTCTTCATTGAGTGATATCAAATTTTATGTATGTTCTGAGGCAACTTTTATAAGTGATGTACATCTGTGTTATTTGTCCACAAGCATGGGGTATATCCTGGGCTGGTTGTCTGGAGTGGGTATAGTCAGGGCTAGCCCCAAGTATAGTCTGGGCTGTTCCACTGCCAATTTTCAATCCTGTTTAGACTTGTTGCACCCATACCCCTGCACCGATCGATAAAGCCACAGAGAGACGCTTGCATTCAAGTATGTGCATGTACGCCCTGTGCGCATCACCTCAGATGCATTCTAAATTAGGAGTTCTATGTAGTGCGTGCATGTTCAATGGTTCCAGTTTTAGCTAAAACTGTAAAACCTAGGGTTTTGAACATTAAAAATTTGAAAATTGGCAACCCCTCTTAAGCTGTTTTATATACTAACCTATCTTTTTGGAAGGAATGTCATATTTGAAACTATTTTTTTGTTAACATAGGTGCAGGTGTGGAGTTTGTCTCTCAACCCCATGGTTACAAGTTCAGTCCCACTGTATGGCACCTTGAGCAAGTGTTTTCTACAATAGGCTTGGGCTGACCAAAGCATTGTGAGTGGATTTGGTAGATAGAAACTGAAAGAACCCTGTCATATATATATAAGTACTGGAGTTAGTTCATTCAACTAAAAGGTCTTCAAGGCAGTGCTCCAACATGGCCACAGTCTAATGACTGAAACAGATAAAAGATATGTAAAGTTTATGGAGACAACATGACTTGCAGAACATCATTCCTGGAATAACCATGAAATTTAATTTTGCAGTGAAAAGGTTAAAAAGATATAAAGCCATTTAAAATTTTTGAACATGACCACCCCTTTTCAAACCTCACAGACCCCATGTTTTCAGCAACATTGATTTAATATGCCACAGTAGTTGAAAGTGGAAAGGCCATCAAATTGTTCAAACTGCTTCCTTTTTTTTTTTTTTTTTCATTAGCTCCTTATATAAATGATAATAATTAATTCTGTTTTATCTTTATTCCCAGATGTCTGAATTCATGATACCATAAAATGCTGGGATCTTGTGTAGCTGATACTCCTAATGGCAGTCTAGACTGTCATAAGGTAAGCTGTTTAAGATGTTTACAAGTAAATATATTGTTATTTTGTATTAATATTGCTTTCAAATTTTGTCACAAGGCCAGCAGTTTCGGGGGGAGGGGCCAAATCAATTGAACTGACATCAGTGTTCAGCTGGTGCTTATTTTATCAACCATGAAAGGATGAAAAGCAAAGTCAATCTTGGTGAAATTTGAATTTGAATTAAGAATATAGAGATGAACGAAATGCTGCTCAGCATCTTGCCCTGATGTGCCAACAATTCTGCCAGCTTGCTGCCTTATTCTGTATTTTCCCAAATGGCGAGCCGGAAGAATCTAACATGTCAGGCAAAATGCTGCCAAGCATTTCGTCTGTTGACTTTAATTTTCATCTTTTTGAGGTTGATAAAATAAGTACCAGTTGAACACTGGGGTCATTTTAATTGCCTCAGCCCCCAAACCTGCTGGTCTTGTGACAAAATTTGAAACCAGTATTAAAATCTTTATATTATTCCTCAGATCTTCCATGCTAAAATGAGTTTGGAAAATCTAAGATTTTTATTTTCGAGACAAGACAAAATTTTACCTGAAATTGTTTCACACTTTCATTTATTGTCCATGTATATATATTAGGGTTATGACTTTTAGATTTTTTTGGAAATAGACAATTTCCTGCATCAAAAAAGTCAATGAACAATTTCCTATAAGCAGGGAAAATAATCTTTATTTTAAGTTTTTTTAAAAAAACGTTACCCCCAACTGAAGAAATCTAACACCACTTTTGAACCAAATCATGCAAAATTCTGGGGTGGCGTTCATAATACTTACTCAAGTTTTTACCAAACTTGGTGTGCTGACTTAATGCAATGCAGAAGCAGTTTATCTCAAATTTCAGCTTTCAAGTTTAAGTAGTTTAGGAGTTATAGAGTTTTTAATTTGTTACCGTTTAGGTCCTACTTTAGGAAATATCCTCTTCCTCTCCTTTTTATTTCTGTGACACTAAAATCTCTGACTCTTATTAACTGTTTTTCACAATAGTAGGCTTATCCAACTAGAGTATCTAAAATAATGTCTCATAAGAGAAGTGCTTGTGTCACTCAAAAAAACCAAAAAAATCTGGACGAAGAATCTCGTGCAATTTCAAGACTCACTTAGGAAGAGAAGACCTGTTCCTCTAGAAGAGCATTTTTTGGAAAAACAACTGCAGGATACTAATGAAACTTGTCGTTCGCTACCTGTTCCTTGGAGGTATCATCAAAAGAAGGAAAGAAAGAACAAAAGAAATTTTGAAAGAAGTAACTTTTTTATGGCAAAAGAAATCAAATTTCTCATTATTATTAATTCAAAATGTACAAAAAAAAAGGAGAAAAAGTGCTGAATATCTACGATAAATGTATAAAATGAGGAAAATACAATTCTTTGAAAGGAATTTTTGACATCCCAAAGGAAAATGATGAATGACTGTGCAGTGAGGATGGAAGGTTGTATTATCTTCAAATTGAAAGCAAGGGACAGGTTGGGTAGGGAACTGGAAAGGCGGCCAGTTCCAAAACTATCCATCCATCCAAAAGAAGAAACTTAATGCCAACTTCAACCAGAGCAACTCCAGTGTCATCGTCAGCATCTGAAGCAGAGACTGAAAGTGAATATCAAGAGTCCGAAAAATCAGATGAAGAATCCACACAAACAAGGAGAAAGTATAGCAAAACTGGAACTGCAACTAAGTTAGTAATATCCTCTGAGCTATCAATCCAAAAAGCAGCAACAATTATCTCAAGATGGAATCAATGTTGAAACTCCTTCCCAAACTGGTATTTACAGATCGACTATCAAAGAAGCTGTTAAACTAAAGAAAATGAAGAAAACACTACATTTAGAAAACTGGTCATTGCATTTTGATGGTAGACGTATTGTTGACCAAGAATACCAAATGCTAGTTTTAAAGAATGAACAGAGGAAGTTAAATTAGAAGCACTCCAATTACCAAAGGGAAAAACTGATGCTGTTGTGAAAGGAATAACAGCTGTTTTAGATGAATACAATTTATGGAGCTGTTTAAAGATGATTGTTACTGATATGTGTGAACACTGGGAAAAGACATGGCATTGTCATTCAGTTGCAAAGACTTTGCTCAAAAGTGTTTGAAAGAACTGCAATTTATTGGTTGTCAGCATCATATCCTTGATAGAGTTCTTCATGTTATAATGGTGGAGGAAAAAGTCATCTCCTAATGTTGAATATATATTCATCCCAGTGCTTCTAAGTAATTATGAGAAACTCCAGGCTTATTTTCAACAATGGTGAAGAAAAGTGAAAGTGAAAACAATAGAGAGTGGAGTGGGGAGAGAGATGGATAGAGAGATATAGATAGATAGATTTGTGTGTGAGTGCGATATGTTCCGTGTTTGCCAGCAGTAACTTGCCGTTTACTGTACTAGAACTGAAATTAATATCTGGTCTAGAAATTATTGTGAGACACTTTAGTTGTTTTTTTTTAACGTTTGATTTAGTAACAGAAATCCTTTTGAAGAAACAAAAAATGTAGTTCCAAGAAATTTATTTACGATATGAACACACGCTCACACAAAATGTTTCTATAAGGAAGGTGAAGAGTAAGATTTTCAAAAAGAAATATTTAAGAAGCTGTGATGTTCATGTATTTCCCCAGGAGTTAAAAAAAAAAAAAAACAATGCTACTGAAATTAAGTATACATACATGTAGTTGTTACGTCACTGACGCTAGAAAACTGGGAGTAAATATTTAAAAAGACTTTCAGATGTGAATCTAATATAAAAAACAATATTTTTTATTTTTAATAAAAACATCAAATGAAGAGCCTAACATGTGTCCGAGGTCAAATTATACATGCATCATGTATGGAAGCAATACACACACATACATGTGAGTTTATGCACATCTGCATATGTGAGAGTGTGTGTGTGTCTACTTGTTTCCCTGGAGTACATATATGTATGTGGATATGTACACTTAGGTATATCTCTCCCTGTCTATGTATACAAATACATATGTATATGGGTTTACGTGTTGGTCTATGTATGTGTGTGTGTATATATATATATATATATATATATATATACACACATACATACATACATACACACACACACACACACACACACATATATATATATATATATATATATATATATCTGTCTTCCTCCATCTTTCTATCTATACCTCTGTCCTGGCCTCTACTTCACTGCTATACCCTTCTGTCCCTTCCTCCTTGTTCCACTTCCTCCCTCCACCATCCTCTCTGCTCTCGTGTGACCTGTGGTCAACTTTCTTTTCACTCCAGCCGCTGTGAAGGCAAGACGAACTACTAGCGTTCTACCTCAGATTTGCGTTTGGCCGTACGGCTTTTGAATGTTGTTTTCACTGTCCATTTCTTCCTGTCTTGGTTTGTGTTTGCCACCTTGGAATCCTCTGTGTAGTGGGTTGATCCACTACTCAGGAAGAGACTATTCTAGAGTACGTTCTGTCTTATCTTCGAAACGTCTAGATAGAATAGAGACAGCTGATGAAGGGATATTCCAAGTGGCTTTCCGTTTTCCTATATGTTCGTTCCGTTGTCTGTAGTTTATTGTTCTAACGTCCTGTACCCTGATATGCATGTATATACACATGTAGATGTAAGTATGTACATATATGTGTGTATACATGTATATATATTCTTTGTATTATATATATATATATATATATATATATATACACACATATATATATTATGTGTGTATGTGTATGTATTTTAACCTTGTCAGTATAATTGTATACAGTTTGGAATTACCCTGTCCATTCTCTAAATTTTTTTACCACTAATGTGTGTGCGAATATATATCCAGGTGTACATTTGCATGTATATATGGCTATATATACATATTCTTTTATTCTTTTATATCTCATTCCAGGGTGAAAAACTAGAGGTAGTCGATAGCTTCCGCTATCTGGGCGACCAAGTTAGTAGTGGGGGTGGGTGCGCTGAAAGTGTAGCTGCTAGAATAAGAATAGCCTGGGCAAAGTTTAGAGAGCTCTTACCCCTGCTGGCGACAAAGGGACTCTCACTCAGAGTAAAAGGCAGACTGTATGACGCATGCGTACGAACAACCATGCTACATGGCAGTGAAACATGGGCTGTAACTGCTGAGGACATACGTAAGCTCGCAAGGAATGAAGCCAGTATGCTCCGTTGGATGTGTAATGTCAATGTGAATACCCGTCAGAGTGTAAGTATCTTGAGAGAAAAGCTGAACATTAGAAGCATCAGTTGTGGCGTGCAAGAGAGACGATTGCGCTGGTATGGACATGTGGTGAGAATGGAGGAGGATAGCTGCGTGAAAAAGTGCCACACCCTAACAGTTGAGGGAACCCGTGGAAGAGGTAGGCCCAGGAAGACCTGGGCTGAGGTGGTGAGGCAAGACCTTCGTACATTGGGCCTCACCGAGGCGATGACTACGGACCGAGACCTTTGGAAATGGGCTGTGCGTGAGAAGACCCGGCAAGCCAAGTAAGATCGTTGCCAGTGCCCCTGGACTGGTTCTTGTGCGGGTGGCACATGAGATGCACCATTTTGAGCGTGGCCGTTGCCAGTACCGCCTGACTGGCTCCTGTAGGATTTTCGAGCGAGATCGTTGCCAGTGCCCCTGGACTGGCTTGTGCGGGTGGCACATAAAAGACACCATTTCGAGCGTGGCCGTTTTCGTGCGGGTGACACGTAAAAGCACCCACTACACTCTCTGAGTGGTTGGCGTTAGGAAGGGCATCCAGCTGTAGAAACTCTGCCAAATCAGACTGGAGCCTGGTGTTGCCATCCGGTTTCACCAGTCCTCAGTCAAATCGTCCAACCCATGCTAGCATGGAAAGCGGACGTTAAATGATGATGATGATGATGATGATGATATGTTATCTTGTGTAGCTCACTTCACTTTTTTCTATCTACCTACCTACCTACCTACCTACAATATGGTGATTACTGCATGTGTGTATATATATGTGTATGTGTATATAGGTATGTATTTGTGTGTATGTACATCAGTGTATTTATGTGTCTGTATGGATGTACTGATATACCTGTACAATCGTGTGGGTGTTTCTGTGTATCTGTGTGTATGGATTTATATAAAGATATATGTGTGTGTATGCAAGTATACATGCATGTATATATATATATATATATATATATATATATATATATATGTGTGTGTGTTGTGCAGTTCTCTGTGTGTGTGTGTGTGTGTGTGTATCTGAGTGTGTGTGTGTGTGCACGCACAGCTGTATCTATGTCCCCCTGAGTACATATATGTCTGTATCTATGTTCATCTTTTACTATTACTACTTGTACCTCTCTCCCAGTGCTGAAACACTTGTACCTCTCTCCCAGTGCTGAAACACTTGTACCTCTCTCCCAGTGCTGAAACACTTGTACCTCTCTCCCAGTGCTGAAACACTTGTACCTCTCTCCCAGTGCTGAAACACTATGGTCATAAATTTTAGATCCCCTACAACATACATCTTTAACATTATCCTTTGACTCCAGACAATTATCTAGTTATCTATGTAATAGATCTTTTCACTTTAAGTTATCGCAGACTAATGTCACAGTGTGGTTAAATGCATAGTATTCCTTCAGATGAATATTGGTAGCAATGGCCCTGCCAGTACCAGTTGACCCCGCCCAGCTTTTTCTTCTCCCTCTTCTTCTACTTCTTCCTTTCCTTCTCCTTCCAATTCTTCTCTTTTGCCTTCTTCTATTCGATTTCCTCTCTCTCTCCTTCCCTTTTTCCCTCCTATTTTTATACATATCCACCCTCTTGATTCTCCCCCCGCACACTTAGTTTTTTTCCCTTTATGTTTCTTCCCAATACTTTCATAACAACAAGGCCTGATAGATGCACAGTGTGAAAGCATAACTTTGATACAAGTCGGAGGAAGTAACCCTCCAATGCCCGAAACTGCACATAATATGTAATTTTTCTTTTAGAGTTTTTCATGTAAATTGGCGTTGCAAATGGAAATGGTACAGAAACATATGTAGCTTATAATTAAATATGTGTGTATATGTGTGTGTGTGTGTGTGTGTGTATGCATATATATGCAGTTCTAAACAAAATTGTCTGATGAACGGGAACGTGAAACTCTGAGTTTTTTTAATATTTTTGCTCTTTTTAATAAAGTATATATATATCATATATATATGCAAAGGTGGGCACCGCTAATCAAAAAGTTAACTTCATTAATTGTTAATTCTTAGAAAATGTAATGGACGTTAATGCTAACTTTTATTGATAAAAGGTATAACTCCACCAACTTTGTTACCTCATAACTTCCAGGAAAATGGATACTTTTTAACTTAACTTCCACCAAATAATCACTTATATCCCGTAGATTAAGTGCATGTAAAGATTTGTTGGAAAAAATTTTCTGATGGGTTGGGGAGATGAGTTTCAGAAAATTCACAGGATCCAACATTTTCCCCACTCTGGAAAATAGGCATTTTTTAATGTAATTTTATACAAATACCTTTCAAACAGTGTAGATTACGATTACAAAGAAATTTGTAGGCAAAATTTTTGGAAGGGGTGGGCGGAGAGGAGTTTCTGGAAAACAGAGTTTTGGATCAGACATCCCACTTAAGTTGGAATTTCTCCGTTTTGACAGGGATTTTTTTCAATGTTTTCACCCAAGTCTTCAGAATGATGGGAGGCATCTTTTCATGTAAAAAAAAAAAATTTTTGTAAAGGTTTCTTTTTCACTCCAGCAACCCCCTCACCAGTTCAAAACGATTTTGGCCATTTTTTTTTTTCACTACTCACTCAAAACCTATGAGAAAAACATTTTCGGTTAAAATAAAAAAATGTTAATAATTTCAGAGGAAAATGTGTGATTTAAGGGAGATCTGGCTGTTTCTAGCACATCCCCAAACTTCCCTCCTCGTTAATTTTTCTCTCCATTTCTCTATATGTTATGATGAAATGCAGTCACTCGCTCTCTTTCACACATGTACACAAAAAAGATGTATGCATATCATCATCATCATCATCATCGTTTAACGTCCGCTTTCCGTGCTAGCATGGGTTGGACGATTTGACTGAGGACTGGTGAAACCGGATGGCAACACCAGGCTCCAATCTAATTTGGCAGAGTTTCTACAGCTGGATGCCCTTCCTAACGCCAACCACTCAGAGAGTGTAGTGGGTGCTTTTACGTGTCACCCGCACGAAAACGGCCACGCTCGAAATGGTGTCTTTTATGTGCCACCCGCACAAGCCAGTCCAGGGGCACTGGCAACGATCTCACTCGAAAATCCTACGGGAGCCAGTCAGGCGGTACTGGCAACGGCCACGCTCAAAATGGTGCATCTCATGTGCCACCCGCACAAGAGCCAGTCCAGGGGCACTGGCAACGATCTTACTTGGCTTGCCGGGTCTTCTCACGCACGGCACATTTCCAAAGGTCTCGGTTAGTAGTCATCGCCTCGGTGAGGCCCAATGTACGAAGGTCTTGCCTCACCACCTCAACCCAGGTCTTCCTGGGCCTACCTCTTCCACGGGTTCCCTCAACTGTTAGGGTGTGGCACTTTTTCACGCAGTTATCCTCATCCATTCTCACCACATGTCCATACCAGCGCAATCGTCTCTCTTGCACACCACAACTGATGCTTCTAATGTTCAGCTTTTCTCTCAAGATACTTACACTCTGACGAGTATTCACATTGACATTACACATCCAACGGAGCATACTGGCTTCATTCCTTGCTAGCTTACGTATGTCCTCAGCAGTTACAGCCCATGTTTCACTGCCATGTAGCATGGCTGTTCGTACGCATGCATCATACAGTCTGCCTTTTACTCTGAGTGAGAGTCCCTTTGTCGCCAGCAGGGGTAAGAGCTCTCTAAACTTTGCCCAGGCTATTCTTATTCTAGCAGCTACACTTTCAGCGCACCCACCCCCACTACTAACTTGGTCGCCCAGATAGCGGAAGCTATCGACTACCTCTAGTTTTTCACCTTGGAATGAGATAGAAGTTGTTTCCTGTTTGTTTACAGTCTTTATTGCACCTGAACATCTGCCACAAACAAAAACTAACTTGCTAGTTAACCTGCCTTTGATGTTGCTGCACCTCTTATGTGTCCATAGCTTGCACCGGGTACATCTTATAGAGTTACTACCTACTCCTTTTCTACATACTCCTTTTCTACATACTGAGCAGGGCCATCTACCTGAAGGGGTTTGTGTTTTATCTACCTTCCTACTTATTAGGATTTTGGTTTTAGCTAGGTTGACTCTAAGGCCCTTCAATTCTAGACCTTGCTTCCACACCTGAAACTTCTCCTCTAGTTCTGATAGTGACTGCGCAATTAGTGCAAGGTCATCAGCATAGAGGAGCTCCCAGGGGCAACCTGTCTTGAATTCCTCTGTGATCGCTTGGAGGACTATGATAAATAGGAGGGGGCTGAGGACGGAACCTTGGTGGACCCCTACCTCTACCCGGAATTCATTACTGCACTCATTTCCAACCCTCACCTTACTGACAGCATCTCTGTACATGGCTCGCACAGCTCTTACTAACCATTCTTCTATCCCAAGTTTCCTCATTGACCACCAGATAAGGGATCAGGGGACCCTGTCAAAGGCTTTCTCCATGTCAACGAAGGCCAGGTACAGAGGTTTATCCTTGGCTAGATATTTCTCCTGCAGCTGTCTCACTAGAAATATGGCATCAGTGGTGCTTTTACCTGGCACGAACCCAAACTGCATCTCATCTAAATTGATTCGCTCCCTAATTAGTTGGGCTATGACCCTCTCCGTAACTTTCATAACCTGATCTAACAGCTTGATGCCTCTGTAATTATTAGTATCTAAAGCGTCAACTTTACCTTTGTAGCAGTTTACTATGGTGCTGCTACACCAGTCATTGGGTATGACTCCTTCGTGTATCACCTGGTTCGTAATACGGGTGACTAGGCTGTAGCCAACACTGCCAGATATTTTGAGCATCTCTGCAGTGATTCCTGATGGGCCGGGGGCTTTCCCTGTCTTCATACTCTTAATTGCTTTATCTACCCTGGTACTGTCAACTCGGATAGCTGGTCCCTCTGTTGGGTCGACATACGGCAGGCTCTCTTTCTCCCATTCATTCTCTTTATTAAGCAATCTATCGTAGTGGCATCTCCAGACCTCTTTCTTTGCAGCCTCATTTAGTGCAAGCGTACCATCATCCATGCGCACACATTTCTCTCCTACAACATCACTATTCTCTCTCCTACACTGTCTTGCAACACGAAATACCTGTATATGAAAGATAATGTGTATGTGTGTGAGAGAGAGCGAGTGAGTGCCACTTACACATACATGCAAAAAAAATACATACATGACAATACACACTTTCACTCACTCATTCTCTCTCTCTCATGCACACATGCATACACACACACACATGTCCATTTCATATCCACGTACATACATCTTTCACTTTCTGCTCTCACTTCAGAGCAACTGTCACCTTTTCACTTTCTCCTCTCTTTCAATTTCTGCTCTTTGCAAAGCATAAAGAAATAAAAAGATTTTTATGGAAATTAACGAACAATCATATCCCGTATGATTGAATTGACAACTTTCCTGCTTCAAATGAAAGAATGTCTCAATAAAATAACTTCCTTTGGTGCGTGCACACACACACACAGACACACACTAGGTAAAACTTCTGTATGAATTATGTTATTTCTTGCTATGTGCACGTGCAAAATTACAGCTCAAATTCAATTCAAATCCCCTTTTTCTTGTCTGTAATTCATGTTTGTGATGAGTGTATTTAAAAATCTATCTTCTATATAAATTTAAAAGGAAGTTCTCCCAGAAATCTTGTCTTTTACCTGTTGTTTCTAGCATGTCTAAAGTGACATTTGTCCCTCCCCCTCTAAATTTCTTCCAACTCCTGTTTTCAATACAAGAGATTAGGATTTCACCCAAAAAACACCTTCTCAATTTTTAAAATTTTCTCTCTCCCCATCCCAATTTCTTTATTTTTTACTTTTTCCAAATTTTTTCTTGATAATCAACAGAGTAAAAAACTGAGTACGAATCTTTAAGAATTTTCTTCTTTCTTTTTTATTAAAGAAATGCCTAGCATCTCCTTCCCAAACTCCTATCCCACCACTTTCAAAAAGCTTTAAACTTCCAATGTTTCACTTTTAGTATTTTGGAAAGCAGGGAAATTTCTTTAGAAATATTGTTATTTACCTGTTGTTTCTAGCATGTCAAGTTTTCTGATGGTGCTTTAATATTTTTTATGTCTGCTACTTCAGTACAATTCTACACATGCGAGAAACATCAGACGAGAGTGAGTCATAGGGTGTTTTTAGCTTTTTGAAAGCGGGTAGGTGATGGGTGGGCAAGGTGACTGTTTCTTTAAAAAAAATTAAACTTTAAAAAAAATAAATATTTCCCAGATTCGTAATCTCTTTATTTTTCCATATGGATAAAAAAAAAAGGAAAATTCGGAAAAAAGTTATAAATTAAGAAATTGTGGTGGGGACTGGAGGAAACTAAAATTTTGAAAATGTGATTTCTGGGTAAAATCGTATTAACTCCCTTTTATACTTTTATACATAGTTTGTGATCCTTCTTAACAGAAAGCACTTTCATGCAAACCCATACAAATTGTACCCTCCCCTCTTTCACTTTTAAACAAACAATGACTTCCATTATGCCAGTAATCCAGTTCACTATATATCAGCTGTGCTGATTCTGCCCATAAAAACAGAATAAATAATACAATATGCTGTAAGTCATAACCCCCAGGCAACATCGGGATACATTGTTAGTCCTCAAATAAAACTCAGTTTCATATGAACTCTTTGGTACTGGTTCTCAGTGGACTGTTACATAATGTCAGATGAGTGTTAAATATGTAGGTTAATCTTAAAATATATTTAATATATCTTCTTTGTTTCTTTTTCTTTCTTAGGAAGTGAATAGTTCAAAGAAGACTATCGAAGATTTCTTTGGTAAATCCTCTCAGAATAATTCCAGTGCAATTAAGAAACCCATGAATTTACTGAGTTATTTTACTAAAGACCCTCATTCACGTGTGTCTAATGGAAAAACAGAGACATCAGTAGAATCATCAGTCTTGGAAAAACTTGCACAAGTGCCTGTTCAGAATGATACAGTGAAAAAGAATCTTTTGGAAAAGAATTTAACTGTTAGTCCTTTGGATAAAAGTAGTTCTAAGGCCAGTTCTTTGGATAAGAATAGTCCTGAGGCCAGTTCTTCGGATAAAAGTAGTTCTAATGCCAGTTCTTTGGATAAAAATAGTAGTAAGGCCAGTTCTTTGGACAAAAATAGTTCTGATGTCATTTCTTTGGATAAAAAACGGAAACGTGCTAGTAAACAAGTACTGAGTGGAGATGATTTTGTTGAGATCACTCAGCCAAAACGTTTTAAATCTACAGACAGTAATGAAGAATCAAAGACAGCCATATCTCTACCTTCAAATGAGCCATTTTTAGAGAAAATGCCTCAAAACATTTCTAATACAGAATCAAAAACATTTGACCAAAATATTGATCCTTCCAATGATGATGATGATGATTTTATTTCAAAAACAGATGCTACTAACACTTGTAAAAAAGTTGTTTTGTGTGAAAATGACCAGGAATTATCTAAAAGGAAATACACAAAGAAAAATTCCAAAAATTGTATAAATTCTAATATGTTAAACAAACAGTCAAAATTGAAATCATCAAAGACCCAACAAGTTAATGTTGGTAAAAGTAATCCATTAAATAAGTATTATTGTGAAAAAGATAAAAAGAAACTTTCTGATAACTGTAAAAGTGAAAAAGAAAAAACGGATTCTAGTGATCCTCCTCCAAATTCGAAAGAAATTTCTGAGAGTAATTCCTGCAATAGCAGCATTGTCAACAGTCTGACATATTTAAATACAAAATCAGATTTAGATGAAAGTTGTCAGTCACTGAAAGTTCAAACTTGTGAAAATGATGACCAAAATGCTATGGAACTCTCATATGAAGAATTTTTACTTTCTCAGACTGTTAGTGATGAAGAATCTGTAAATATGGAATTTGCCAAAACGAGTTCAGAAAAAGCATTTCCTTCTAAATGTGATCCCATTCCTATGTCTGTTGACTCAGTAAAGACAGATGTAAGTAATTCTCAGCAAGTTACTGTTGTGGCTGACATACACCCGGAACCATCTTTAAACTTACCAGCTACATCTAACACTATAGATAATTCCAGTAAATCTGCAGAAGCCATTTTGAAAAGTGTCTCTTCAGAAGTGATTAAATCTAAACATCAAGATGTTGATGACATAGTTGTTTTGGATACAGAAGTGTTAAATAAAGCCGATGAGATTCCTGCTGTTGTTGATGATGGTGATGATGTTTCACATAAAGAGCAAGAGAAACAAACTAAATCAACACTTGATGTAACCACGAAAAAGGCCATTCCTAGCCATAAGTTTAAGCCTGTCTCAAAAGCTAAGAACCAAAAGCCTGCAGTACTATCCAATTCCGTTGGTGTAAAATGTTCGCAGTCAACACTGAATTTTGAACAAGGTAACTCCAATTCTGTTTCAACTATTTCTGTTGGGAATACGAAAGGAACTCTGAAAACACTTTCAAAACAGTCAAAGATTAGTGCCAAGGTTATTGTGCGACAGCAAAACAGGAGTATTCACAGAAAGACCCAATCAAGAAACATAGTGAAGTACAAGGGTAAAAAGTCTGTAAATAGTACCAAACAGAATAGAAACCATAATCTGTCAGCGGTGTCAGACCAGTCGAAGAAAATGAAACACAAAATCAGCAACAAGATAAACAAGAAAACAAATAGGAAGAAATCTGTGAAAATTTCAACAAAGCAGTGAGTTTATTACATTTCTGTTTTTTTTTTTTTTTTCACCTGATCAATATATTTTCCATTTATGGTGTGGTTGGTGGAGTGATTAATGTGCTGACAGCCTTTCAGTTCAGCTGTCAAATACTTTGCGGGCAGATTTTGTATTGTGCAAAGCAAGAGATTCTATTTAATTCAATTCAATACAATCACTAAGGAATGGGGGTGGATTGTACTAAATCCATCATCATGGTTTTGACCCTTTCAATTAAATACTAAAATAATTGTAAATTTAGACTGGTTTCACTCTTTAGCACTCAAGCAGGCCATATCTGGCCCAAGTATTTGATCTGTTTTTATGTTCAAACTGGCCAGATCTGGCCTCTACCCTACAATGTCACTCTAAACATAAACAATCACATCACCAAAATCATGTAACTATGAGCTTAATACATGATTAATTTGAAATAATGTGATAAATGAGCATTACAGTTGATGGATTAACCTGAATGTTAAAGGGTTAATAAGACAACAATAACCTTTTTTTATTCAACAACATATTAACGTGATTTTTTGAACATAATTTAACAAAAGATTCTTAACCAAATCTATTTCGTAATTTTTGCCTCAAAGCAAATCTAATTACAAGTAAATACAGATAAATTCAACAAAATATAAGATTAATCAAGTTACTCTCTGAGGCACAAATCAGGGCATGGTTGTTTATGGAAGACCAACATTCACCCATACATACCAGCATCCCCTCCATTCTACTGATGTAGGGGAAAGGCAAAGGCCAATACAGCTTGGCACTAGTAACATTGCAACTCATTTCTACAGCTGAGTGAACTGGAGCAACGTGAAATAAAGTGTCTTGCTCAAGAACACAACACAAGCCTGGTCTGGAAATCAAACTCATTACCTCATGATTGTGAGCCTGACGCTCTAACCACTGAGTCATGTGTCTTCATATGTGTGTGTGTTTATATATTCACATTCACACAATATTCCTAAAAGTTCTCAGATTTCTAATTTCCTTTCAAGTCTGGAAAACTTCAAAATGCTTTTTTTCTCTCTCCTTTTTACATTCGTTTCCACTGTATTCGATTCAAAGAAAAAAGTATTTAAAAAATTATCATTTCATTGCAAAGACTGTGACTAGGTCTAATATCTCCCTGAAAATAACTAACAAAATGAGTTTTTAAATTCTTACTATATTCAGGTACAAATTTCTTCTGTTTTTTACCTCCGCTGTTTGAAATGTTAGAATTGTTTCATTTCTGGGAAAAAAAAAATATTATCCCATTCATAATCACATGGGTGGTTTTTATGTTTGCTGTATATTTTTTTAGATATTTGTCTTCTTTCAAAAATACTTTAATTTCAAACTTGCTGCTTGACAACATGAAATTGGAATCCAATTTTTGTTCACAATGAAACATTTCAGAAAATCGAGATGAGTAAAAATGGAAAAAGAAATCTCCAAAGATTAGCAGCGCTCAAATATCATGTAAAGTAATGTTGAATTGTGTAACTTAATTGTTTACATAGTAAAACTACGGGTTTTCATGAATGTACTAACGAGATTTGCACTGATATTCTCATTTAATTATGAATAGGTCATTATGGCTGGATTCAGGCAGGCTGGTATCATTCACCATTCTAATTTTTGGGCAACTATGGGTAGGTTGGTATTGAGAGAGTTTATGTCCAGTTTTCCATGCTTGTTTAACATCAAATAAGATTCAGTGAGGCAGATTTTCTTTGGCTGGATACCGGTTCCTATCACGATCCCCAAGCAAGTTAATACATCTTCATGCCCAGACACTTCCATGCTAAATTGGAAATGAATGGTAATGCTCATTTACAACTATACTGCAATATCAAGACAAAGAGGCACCTCCTTCTTATTTGTTACCATAAGAGGAATGAAGAATTAAGAGGGTAGATGAAGATTTTTTTGTTTAGAGATTAAACAATTTTGGATCATTTTAGGAAAATTTGTGTTCATGAAAAAATTCTTGTCATAAGAATTTTATAAATTTTTGTAGAATTCATAACTGAAACAGGGAAACCCAATTATGTCTCTCTTGACAGGGAGCCTAATGGAGATGGTACAGCTCCTCTTGGTTATTTTTTTTCCCAAGTAAGTGTATGCCAGCTCCAGCCAAGACAACCAGAGAGCCAGCAGCAATATCACAACCAGTTTTCAGGAGAACAGAAGCAACGGCCACCATAGAAGGAGCAGAGATTGTCAATGCCGCAGACTAGTTTTCATATGCACTGCTTCACCACAGCAGCTATGCATGGCATAAAAGCATCTTAGCACTACAATGATATTGGACTGTTGCTTAGATGTCATTGTGGTCACTTTATTCCCATAGTGTTCCACCAAGTAAACATATAAATTTATGTTTATATATAATACACATAAATATATGTATATATATATATAAATATATGTGTAATTATATATATTTCTATATATCTAAAAGAAAAGCCTCTCTCACTATATAAATAAATATTTACATCTATATACATAAATGTGTAATGGTATCTGTCTGTGTGTGTGTTTGGAGTTACTCTAATTCCTCCCACACCGTCCAACCGATTTTAATGATTTTTGGCACATAGGTAGATCATATGCTCTGAAGTTCAAATAAGGTTGGAATTTTTCGAAAACTCAATAATGCTCGATTTTAGTGAGCTCAGTCGGGCATTTGAATGTAAATTCCCATAACAATGTTATTTTTCCTGCAGCTTTTGCATTTTTTCACTTGTAAAATTTCAACAAAATCGATAGAATAATCTCTAAGGAAATGCTTATTCAATACAAGGTCAGAAGTGGACTTCACTTCAACATGGAAAACACAAGTAATGCTGGGTCCAACAGCTCCAGCCACTAAAGCTTTTTTTATTCTCTCTCTGTTTATTTTCTCGTGTTCCTTTCTGTTGAAGAGTGTAGGCTCGAAATGTAAAAGACTTTCTCACTTTCCTGAGCATTAAATCAATACAGCTGTTTGTTGTTTACATACCTGTCTTTGTCTGTTGTGTGTGTTGGTTTGTTTATGTCCCCATAACTTAGTAGTCTGGCAAAATGACTGATAAAATACAAACCAGGCTTAAAAAAGAAAAAAGTACTGGGGTTGATTTATTCAACTAAACAGTTCTTCAGGGTGGTACCACAGCATAACTGCAATCTAATGACTGAAACAGATAAAAAATCTTCATACATGTGGTCTGAAGTGATGGATGGGTATTAAAAGAGTTTAAGCAAAAATATAATGAAAATGTTAATGAAATTACCGAACAACCATGCTACATGGCAGTGAAACATGGGCTGTAACTGCTGAGGACATACGTAAGCTCGCAAGGAATGAAGCCAGTATGCTCCGTTGGATGTGTAATGTCAATGTGAATACCCGTCAGAGTGTAAGTATCTTGAGAGAAAAGCTGAACATTAGAAGCATCAGTTGTGGCGTGCAAGAGAGACGATTGCGCTGGTATGGACATGTGGTGAGAATGGAGGAGGATAGCTGCGTGAAAAAGTGCCACACCCTAACAGTTGAGGGAACCCGTGGAAGAGGTAGGCCCAGGAAGACCTGGGCTGAGGTGGTGAGGCAAGACCTTCGTACATTGGGCCTCACCGAGGCGATGACTACGGACTGAGACCTTTGGAAATGGGCTGTGCGTGAGAAGACCCGGCAAGCCAAGTAAGATCGTTGCCAGTGCCCCTGGACTGGTTCTTGTGCGGGTGGCACATGAGATGCACCATTTTGAGCGTGGCCGTTGCCAGTACCGCCTGACTGGCTCCTGTAGGATTTTCGAGCGAGATCGTTGCCAGTGCCCCTGGACTGGCTTGTGCGGGTGGCACATAAAAGACACCATTTCGAGCGTGGCCGTTTTCGTGCGGGTGACACGTAAAAGCACCCACTACACTCTCTGAGTGGTTGGCGTTAGGAAGGGCATCCAGCTGTAGAAACTCTGCCAAATCAGACTGGAGCCTGGTGTTGCCATCCGGTTTCACCAGTCCTCAGTCAAATCGTCCAACCCATGCTAGCATGGAAAGCGGACGTTAAACGATGATGATGATGATGATGATGATTTTTGTCTTTGCAGTTCTGTGCCAAAGGATATAAAGAAATCAAAAGTGTCTCCACCTGAAGATAAGACAATGGAAGCTGAAGTAAGTAAATCTTTAGTATTCAGATTACTCTGTTAAATGTAATGCTTTATTCACATTATTCTGAATTAATTATGCATTATCTCATAGCTTTGAGATTTCAATGACATGTTTGTTTATTTTTAGAATTTTGGGCCTCACGGAGGCAATAACTAGTGACCAAAAGTTTTTTGCAATATGTCGTGCTTGAGAAGACCCATCAAGCCAAGTGAAATCATAGTTGTGGCCGTTGTCATTGTCACATAACTGGCATGTAAAAAGCATCTTTCACGTGCTGGGCCTCACAGAGGCAGTGTGGCCAATGCTGGTGTCACGTAACCAGCACCCATGCCAATGGCACATGAAAAGCACCTTCCGAACATTGGGCCTCACAGAGCAATACCAAATGACTGAGACCTTTGGCAATATGCTGTACTTGAGAAGAAGACCCATCAAACCAAGTGAAATAACTCACTTCCACTGTTTACGGCAGTGCTTGGAAGAAAAGTGTGTAGCGTGTGATCATTGGATTCACCATGACTGAAAGTTGAATCATCATCATCATCATCGTTTAACGTCCGCTTTCCATGCTAGCATGGGTTGGACGATTTGACTGAGGACTGGTGAAACCGGATGGCAACACCAGCCTCCAATCTGATTTGGCAGAGTTTCTACAGCTGGATGCTCTTCCTAATGCCAACCACTCAGAGAGTGTAGTGGGTGCTTTTATGTGTCACCCGCACGAAGGCCAGTCAGGCAGTACTAGCAACGGCCACGCTCAAAATGGTGTATTTTATGTGCCACCCGCACAGGAGCCAGTCCTGGGGCACTGGCAACGATCTCGCTCGAAAATCCTACGAAGGCCAGTCAGGTGGTACTGGCAACGGCCACGCTCAAAATGGTGTATTTTATGTGCCACCCGCACAAGAGCCAGTCTAGGGGCACTGGCAACGATCTCGCTCGAAAATCCTACGAAGGCCAGTCAGGCGGTACTGGCAACGGCCACGCTCAAAATGGTGTATTTTATGTGCCACCCGCACAAGAGCCAGTCCAGGGGCACTGGCAACGATCTCGCTCGAAAATCCTTACACATGTCATGGGCACAAGTGCCACGAAGGCAACGCTTGGCACAGGTGCTATCCCGATTTCGCTATTCGCTTGCCCCAATAAGTCTTCGCAAGCTGAGTTTCGTGTCCAATGAAGGAGACGACGTTGGCACGGGTGCCAGTCGTCGAATTTAGTTCGATTTCACTTGCCTCAACAGGTCTTCGCAAGCGGAGTTTAGTGTCCAATGTAGGAAAGGTACACATAAATGGGCTGGCTACACCCCTGGCAGAGGCCTTAGATTTAGGTCTCACTTGGCTTGCCGAGTCTTCTCACGCACAGCAATTTCCAAAGGTCCCGGTCAGAAGTCATCGCCTCGGTGAGGCCCAATTACCAAAAGCTTAGCGATACCTGCTCAGAGGCTTATGCAAAGTTTTCAAAAAGTTTTCATCATTCTCAACACAATTAAGGAGATCTTATGCAACTGAAACCTAAGTGTCTTTTTGGTCAGCTGAAAGCAGTTTTGGCACAAACTTGGCAGACACTTGTCTCATACCCAAATTTCAGTGATAATGGACTGAACTGTACCGTAACTAATCAGCACATCCTCTGATAACTCACGGATAGGGATTCAATGATTTCCCGTCACAGCTGCACTCGCATCTGCAATGTTTTCCTCAGTTGTGGGTCTCCCAGAACATTTGACAATATTGACGTTTTTCAGGCCATCTTTGGAAACGTGTGAACCACTCATGCACTTGTGTATGGCTCATACACTTTCTGCAACTTTGTGTAGGTTTCTGGGCAGGTATTGCACAAGTTTCTCTGTCATGGTCAATGCGACAATCACATGCTACATACCTTCCTTCCAAGCACTACTGTAAACAACAGAAGTGAAACACATTTTGAATATTAACGTGCCTGCATCCTTACTTCTTGTCTTGTCACATATCATTAGCACTGATTGAACAGATCTATAATCAAAGGTGTGTTCCAGTCATGCACATCTTTTCTTTTGTATATTAGGGGCTACATTGTCCTATGTGTACTTAAATTTAGGTGGTATGCCTAATTTGAATGATATTTGGTTGCAATTTCAAGCTGGTTGGAAGACCACACAGAAGCTCCTTCATTTGTTTCAATGTCTTATTTTTAAACTCACACTCCGTCATCTGAAATAAAAAAGGTTATCTTCACTGTAGTCCCTGATATGCAATGAAATGAGATTGTTATTGGTATTTCTTTGATGATAAATCTGCTGGATTTGTTTTAAGTCTGTGAAAAGATAACAAAGTTACAAACATTGTTGAGATGCCTCTGTTGAGTAGGATCAATTCAAAACAACGTGAATAAATAAGCATTACATTTGATAGGGGAATCTGAATGCTAAAGGATTAAATTTAAAATTTAGATTGAACATTTTATTTAAGATTTAAATTAAACATATATTATGATTTATAACTTCTTCATTATTATTTTGTCAGTTTTCTGAAGTGAAGAGTGATTCTACAGCATCAGCAGATGCCAACAGAAAAGACAGCCTGAATCTGTCAAAGAAATCTGTGAAGTCAAAGCTTGATAGCATTAGTGAAGTAGGGTTAGAAGAAATATCTTCACCATCAACTCGTAAGAGTTTAAGATTACAAGAAAAGAAAGCACTGCCAACATCATGTGATGATCTTGTGGTACTGGATGAAGTTGTAGCCCCTAAAGAGAAGGAGAATAAAGTGAACCCGAAGACAACTTTGGGTACAAAAGACGAGAGTTTAAATAATGAAAAAACTTGTCAAAAAGGTAATGGTGAAATATATCATTTAACAAATGTTTCCAAGCTGGCATGGGTTGGTCAGTTTGACAGGATTTGGTGAACTGCTAGATTGCTTTGTGCTCCAATATCAGTTTGGCATGGTTTTTACAGCTGGATGCCTTTCCTAATGATAACCACTTTACAGTGTGTTCTGAGTGCTCTTCTCATACCATCAGCACTAGTGAGGTTGCCATGTGACTTGCAAGACAGAAAAAGAACAAGAAAAGAGAGAAAAGCCCCTTAACTAAGTGGTGGTGGTGGTGGTGGCGGGGTATTTCAGGGTTAGGAGAGGTAACTTTATACCAGGAACAAGCTTAGTTGTCTTGCCATAGAAAAGATGAAATGGTAATGATGCGGGGTGCCAGAACAAACTCTCAAGGAGCTAGAAAGGATAAGCATGGTGGATAGATGAAATGTATATATATTAGTTAAAATAAAATATATGTATATATATTGTACCAGCACCTCATAAATAACACCCAGTACACTCTGTAAAGTGGTTAGCTTTACGAAAGGCATCTAGCTGTAAAAGACCATACCAAAACATGACTGGAGCTTGGTGCAGCCCTCCAGCTTGCCAACATCTATCAAACCGTCCAACCCAAGCCAGAATGGAAAACGGACAGTAAATGTTGATGATGATATATATATATGTATGCGTGTGTGTGTCTGGACATACTAATTTTGTTGTGTTCTTTAATGTTGGAAGATAACTGAGCCATTCTATATGGATAAATAAAATAGGTCCAAAACTGAAACAAGCATTGAAGTAGATGAATGACTTGAAGGTGGTATCCCAGCATGGCCACACTCTTGAGTTCAGTTCCATTGCATGGCACCTTGAGTTAGTTTCTTTTGCTATAGCTCTGGGCCAACCATAGCTTTGTGGGCGGATTTGATAGATGGAATGTGAAAGAAAACTATCACGTGTGTCTGTGGTTGATATTTATATATGTATATATATAAGGTGTCCCAAAAGTCACTGATGGGTTTCAATTTTTGATAACGTCCTTAACTTCACAAATAAATGCATGAAATTTTGATACAATATAAAGGACATAATGGAAATTAATACGCACAAGTCAAATTTTGAAACACCTCTACATCACATGAAAAATGACATTGCTTACATGGCAGCCATTTTTGACTTTGCACTCCCGTGCTCTTTCCAAAACTTGCATCACAACACTCTCAAGAGTTTCAGATCCTACTTTTCTGATTTCTCTATTGATATTCTCCTTCAGTTGCACCAGGGTCTCCAGTTTGTTGACGTAAACCCTCTCTTACAGTTATCTCCACAAAAAAAAAAAAAATCCGAGCTAGTCAAATCTAGGGAACGTGAAGGCCATTCAGAGTAGACCTCACACATGGTTCCAGCAAGATGGGGCAACTGCTCATACCACAAGAGAAACAATGCAGTTGCTATGGCAGTGCTTTGGAGAGAGATTAATCTCCTGCTACAGCAATGTCAACTGGCCTTCACATTCCCCAGACTTGACTAGCCTGGATATTTTCTTGTGGAGATACCTGAAGGAGAGGGTTTATGTCAACAAACTGGGGACCCTGGTGCAACTGAAGGAGAACATCAATAGAGAAATCAGAGAAGTGGGGTCTGAAACTCTTGAGGGTGTTTATGGTGTAAGTTTTGGAAAGAGCACGGGCATGCAAAGCTGAAAATATTTGCCATTTAAGTGATGTCATTTTTCATTTGTCATGTAGTGGTGTTTCAAAATTTGACTTGTGCGTATTAATTTCCATTATGTCCTTTATATTGGATCAAAATTTCATGCATTTATTTGTAAAGTTAAGGAAGTTATTAAAAATTGAAACCCATCAGTGACTTTTGGGACATCCTATGTGTATGTGTGTGTGTGTATCTATATATATAAAAATGAGAATGTGTGTGTATCTGTCTGTCTGTCTGAATCCCTAAAACTCGAGAACTACGCAACCAATTTCATTCAAATTTTACACATGCCTTACTTAGGGTTCCAGTTGTGTTTTAGTCAAAAAAAATTATTAACTTCTTGCAGAGTTCGAGCACACAGCAACATAATATCTCCTCTACTGTTTAAGTATTACGTGTCAAAAGTGAAACAAAAACACTCATGTCAAATACTTTCACTTTAAAAATGAAACTATTCCACTAACTGAAACAATCACATTTCGATACTGTAATGACAGATACTTTCAGAGAGAGAGAGAGAGAGATGTATATGTATACATATACATGTATATGTACACGTTATTCCACTAACTGAAACAATCACATTTCGATACTGTAATGACAGATACTTTCAGAGAGAGACAGAAAGAGAGAAAGAGATGTATATGTATACATATACACGTATATGCATAGATATAGATCTATATGCATACATGTATATGTATACATATGTGTAGATGTATATATATATAGATGTACATGTAATATGTACACATATATACATATATATATACATGCATACAGATATCTATACATATATACACCCATCACACACAAACACACACATTAGTCATTTGTTTTCTTATCCAAAACTACGTCAGAAGTACTGAATGGATCTTTATGAAATTTGGAAATTATATTCTATGTATAACGGCCATAACTCCCATGAAAATTCATATATTTTTGATGTTGATGAAATTTTAACCCGAACATAACAGATGAGCATTATTTGTAATTCAACGGTACAACAGTGTAAGACTACCCTTTCAGATATACTTACATTGTGATTTCTGCAATGTGGTGCATAAATTGTCAAGTAAATGAGACGCATCTTTGCCTCCACTGATTCACTTGCAAAGTGTTGAGTAAAATTATTTCGTTGCAGACCTCCTTTGGGTCTTTTTATTATCACTGCGACACACATAGTCCCCAGTTGGTAACATTGATTTCAAGGCCCTCCTAGATGAGAGACTGGCATTCCACTTAATGTCTATGTTCCATGCTGGCATGGATTGGAGAGTTATTAATGTAGAAATATGGTATCGTAGCTACTAACAGTTGAGGGTTGCGTAGTCTAGACGGCGTTTTTAGATTTCATTATTCTCTTTAACCCGGGCAAAGCCGGGTATTTCTGCTAGTATATATATATAAATGAGAATATGTGTCTGTCTGTGTGTGTGTGAATCCCTAAAACCTGAGAACTACACAACCAATTTCATTCAAATTTTACACATGCCTTACTTAAGGTTCCAGTTGTGTTTTAGTCAAAAAAAATTTTTAACTTCTTGCATAGTTCAAGCCCACAGCAACATAATATCTCCTCCACTATTTAAGTATTACGTGTCAAAAGTGAAACAAAAACACTCATGTCAAATACTTTCACTTTAAAAATGAAACTATTCCACTAACTGAAACAATCACATTTCGATACTCTAATGACAGATACTTTCACTTTAATGGTGTATATATATGTATATCTTTATAGAGAGAGAGAGAGAGAGAAAGAGAGATGTATATGTATACATATAGATGTATATGTACACGTATATGTATAGATATATATATAGATATAGATCTATATGCATACATGTAATATGTACACATATATACATGCATACAGATATCTATACATATATACACCCATCACACACACACATACACCTGCACATAAACACACACATTAGTCATTTGTTTTCTTATCCAAAACTACGTCAAAAGTACTGAATGGATCTTTATGAAATTTGGAAATTATATTCTATCATGAAAATTCCTATATTTTTGATGTTGATGAAATTTTAACCATACATATTATGCACAAATAAAATAATGTTTCTAAAATTTCTTCTTCTTAGAAGTTACTAAGACCCCTTCATGGGGACTTCACACCCACAATTTAGTCATTTTTCCTAAGCAAAGACGAATACAGTTGTACCATTGGAAGCTATAGGGTCACCCGATCATAACAGATGAGCATTATTTGTAATTCAACGGTACAACAGTGTAAGACTATCCTTTCAGGTATACTTACATTGTGATTTCTGCAATGTGGTGCATAAATTGTCAAGTAAATGAGACGCATCTTTGCCTCCACTGATTCACTTGCAAAGTGTTGAGTAAAATTATTTCGTTGCAGACCTCCTTTGAATCTTTTTATTATCACTGCGACACATATAGTCCCCAGTTGGTAACATTGATTTCAAGGCCTTCCCAGATGAGTGACTGGTTGTTCTAAGACATTTATTGATTGTAAATATTTTCTGCCCAGTTACCTATCGGTAGAGTGGTCATTTGCAAACTCCAGAGGCGACACTTTCATTTCCCTTTACTCCAAACGTCACACATTGTTGTTTCTATTGAGTCATGCCCTTCCAATTGCTATAGATCCATAATACATCTTAAAGCTGTACCTGTCACCTGTATGGTGAGGAATCCTACATTGGGGAGAAGTAACGACTAGGCTACGGTAGCTGACTGATTATCATGATCATTCGTCTTTTGCTTTCCTGTAGCTTTGCTCTCTTTTACAAACCCAGTGAACATACATATATTTCCTATTTTAAAGAAATTCAAACAATACATATTACACACAAGTTAAAAAGATTCCCAACAATTCAACTTCTCTGGTTGACATTAATACACCCACCACCAATAGGGGTCTTAACTCCCACATTTTAGAGCTCCATTTTTCAGGAGCAAAATCCTTTTTACAGGTTCCAGAAGACTGAAATTTTGGAATATGCGCATAAAGATCAATAGTATGGGATACATGTCTCATGATTAGAATTTTTTTAGGGTGTGTAAAGAGGGAAAGAACCCTCATGTGCAATTTTCATGAAATTCGAATCATATGTATTCCAGTTCCTTACAGAAAATATAACACAAAATTCTCATTCTTCAATTGCATGTAACTGTGATGACTTTCAAAAAAAGGTCTGGACCAACTTCCAGCTGTTCTTTCAGTTCACGACACGCATTCGGTTCTGACTGCTTTTGATCTTCCGTGAGCAAACGAGGCACAAATTTTGCTGCAACTCTTTTCATTCACAATTCATTGCTTGAACTTCATTGGCAGGAGCTCCAGGACAATCTAGTTATATCAACAAATTTGTCAATTGTTTGGCAATGGTCCTCCAATATTAGTTCATGAATTTTTGTGACGTTTTCATTCATTCAACAGGTCGATTGTTACCAGAACGAGGTTGGTCTTTAAGCGACAAATGATCATTCCTAAAGTGTGAAAACCCCTCATAAACTTCTGTTTTGTTCATGACAGTGTCCTTGTAAGCTGTTTGAAGCATGACAACTGTTTTGGCCATTGTTTTCCCTAGCAGAAAACAGAATTTTATGGAATCACACTGTTCCTTCATTTCAGCCATTGCAAAAATTGATGAACAGGGGAGAAGCACTGCAAAACAAAGGTGCACAAAGTGACAGATTGACTCCACAGGAAGCTGCCGGTCAGCAGACTGATGCCTGAGGGTCGCATCAACTAGCTTCTAGCAGTGGAAGCCTGAAATACAACTGGTTTGTCCCACAGAGAATATTTCCTGTTACTTCTGGGTACCTCCTTGTATCATCATCACCGTTTAATGTCCGCTTTCCATGCTGGCATGGGTTGGACGGTTTGACTGAGGGCTGGCAAGCCAGTAGGCTGCTCCAATCTAATCTGACAGCTGGATGCCCTTCCTAACGTCAACCGCTCCAAGAGTGTAGTGGGTGCTTTTTACGTGCCGAGGTAGCGGGGGAGGGGTATTCAGGTGGCACTGGCATCGACCACGCTTGAATGGTGCTTTTTATGTGCCACCAGCACAGGAGCCAGTAGGCGGCACTGGCAATGACCATGCTCAAATGGTGCTTTTTACTGTTGAAAGTTATCTCTACAGATTTTCTATAGAAATAAGAGCTGTAACAAGAAGTTACAGCATTTTGCATATGAATACATCTATGTAAACAATGCAATCATCATCAGCATTCATTTTCCAAGCTGGCATGGGTTAGACAATTTGGCTAGAACTGGTAAGCTGGGGAGCTACACTAGGCTCCAGTTGTCTGTTTTGGCTTGGTTTCTATGGTTGGATGTCCTTCCTAACACCAGTCATTTTACAGAGTGTACCGGGTATCTTTTATGTGCCACCAGCTTGGTTATCCTTTTATGTGTCACTGGCATGGGTGGCCATGATCACAATTTCATTGGGTGTATCTGTATATTTCAGGAGTTCTTGCTCCTTCTTCAGCACCACATCCAACTCATTAGCCATCCACGAACACATTGCTTAAATAGCTACCAAACATAGCAGTATAACACAACAAAGCTAGTTTTCTTTTTCTGATGGTGTGTGTGTGTGTGCACGTGTAGCAGATAATGACTGTCCATGATATGAAGAGAGATTCTGCAAGAACTGTCCAATCAGCACAGAAAAACAAACTTAAAGGTCATGTTAGGTGTATAGTCTAGTGGTTTGGGTGTTGCACTCATGACTGTAAGATTGTGGTTTCAATTCCCAGGCTGGGTGATGCATTATGTTCTTAAGCAAAATGCTTCCTTTCACATTGCTCCACTCAGCTGTATAATGAGTAACCCTGTGTCCCATTCAGAAGGATTGGAAATGGGTTATTTGTGCTCTGAGTCCAAGACTTTAGACAACTAAAGATCATGCGAATATTCTAATCTTATAAAAGTAACTACCTTTTTATAAACTTATCACAAAAAGTATAATCCTCTCAGGTATTTATATATTTAATCTATTTTTCTATTGTGTCTGTATATGTACACGTAGGTGGAAAACTTGCTCCGATCTTCATGAAAACCAGCACCAAGAAAAATGGTAAAAAATCTAAAGAATTGGAAACAGAAAAGGACAGGATGCGGCGTGCCTTTCTGATGAGTGGTCTGCCCGAGGAAGCTAAACGACAACAACAAACCATCAACAACACTGTGAATGTAGATAGTTGTGACCATGCTCCATTCCCCAGTGAAAACCATGTCCAGCAAATTGAACCAACAACTGAAATTAACCATTGGGATTTACCAGAAGTAAATTTACCATTAATTAAATTAGCACCAGCAGGGAACCAGTCCATTAAACCACCACCATGGAATGGATCTTTTAGTGTCATCACTGGAGCACATACACCGAATCCAAGAGTGGATCATCTGAAGGTTTGTGTTATTTTTAGCTCAGTGCAGCTTTCTCTCTGTTCCTTTCTCTCTCACCCTTACCTTTCCTTCTTCATTTCTAAACTACCACTCCTTTCTCTCTCTCTCTCTCTCTCTCCCCCCTTTACTCTTCTCTTTTACCCTTTTCTTTCCCTTAAATTCCTTTCTCCATCATTGTTTAATATCCACTTTTCCGTGCCCACATGAGTTGGATGGAATTTATTAAGGTAGATTTTATAGAATCAAATGCCCTTCCTATCACCAACCCTCAACTGTTTCCAAGTAAGGTAATATTTCCCCAATGACCAGACATGGTTTAATGGAAAATTGAAAATAAAAGACGCTCTATGACACTGATTTACTATCATGTGATATCAAATCAATGAGACACTAGTACACACACATACACACACACACACATGCACAGCAGGCTTCTTTCAGTTTTCATCTACCAAATCCACTCACAAGGTAGAAGACACCTACCAAAGGTGCCATCCATTGGGACTGAACTCGAAACTGGGGTTAGGAAGTAAATTTCTCAATCACACGGCATGTCTGCACCTATGATGATGATGACGACAACACTGATGACAATCATTATCCTTACCCTTTGCCATTTGTCTTCCATGCTGGCACTGGCAGGGGTTGGACGGTTTGACCAGAGCTGGCAAACTGTGGAGCTGCACCAAGTTCCAGCCTGACTTGGCACGGTTTCCAAGGCTGGATGCCCCTTCCTAATGCCAACCATTTTACAAAGTGTGTGCTGGGTGCTTTTAATGTTCATCCAGCATGAACGCTTATATGTGACACTGGCATGAGTGCTTTGTACGTGGCACCAGCATAACAATAATAATGATGTTTAGGTGCAGGCATATGTGTGTGGTTAAGAAGCTGACTTCACAGCCACATGTTTAATTCCACTGGCAGATGTTTTCCTCTTTAGATTGATCAATGCTTTTTTTGAGTGGAAATAGGTAGAACACAAGACTGTTTTCATGATATATATCAGTCTCAGTTCTGGTCAGGGGCTAAAAGACAACCACCATAGGAAGCAAAAAGGTTTTCATTCTTTTAGAATGTTCTAATTTAAGGTCTGTTTTCCATGCTGGCATGGGTTGGATGGTTTGACCAGAACTGGCAAGCTAGAGAACTGTATCAGGCTCCAGTCTGATTTGGCTTGGTTTCTACAGCTGGTTCCTAATGCCAACTACTTTACAGTGGCACAGGACTCTTGTAGGTTAATCTCTTTACCAGAGCATGCAGCCTTTTGTGTAATTATTATTTTATAATTTTTTTTTTTTTGTTTCGATATCAGAAATTCTCTGGTCACACTCCCCTCTCAGCATCTGAAATTAAGATGCTTCTTCAAGAAATTTATGCTGCTAATCTTGCTTATCCTGCACAACATTTCTATGATATGGCATTAAAAAGAAACAGGGTTGCTGAGAAGAGTGAGAAAATCTCAGCAAAGTTGGGTAAGTTATTCTTTTCATATGCCCATCCTCTTCAGACCACCTCTTGGTGCTCTGATACAAACTTTGTATTTTAAAGTGATTTAAATTAAAAAAATTTGCATCAGAATTTCATGTTCCAAACACCCGATTAATAATGACAAAGTTAATATACTGAATTCTATGTTATTTTCAAAATTAATTGACTCAAAAGTAGTGTGTTTCGACAGAAATATGGTAACTGCATAGCCCTCTTCATATACTGGTTCAGGCATTGTGATCTGTTGTAATCATCATTTGCTTGTTCCACCATTGAGGTCTTTGGCGATTGGTCTTGCTTAGTCAGGGTCCTTGTCCTCAACCTTACTGCCAAGGGTGGCCCTACTCAGAGTTTAGAACTCTTAGCGGCATCACTACAGAAGGCACCATTTAAAACTATAACTGGGTTAGTTGCAGTTTGATAACTGGATCCTGCATGTTTCATGTGCCACAGAGGAATGTCATGAAATCAAGTGTATGGGTCATTTCCTGGCAAGCTGAGGTCTGCCTTAAACAAATCCATGTAATTGGCACTTATGTCTTTCTTCAATGATGGGTCAGTGGTGGTAACTAAAGAGGTAGAGTTGTAATCATACAGTAAAACCCACCAATGTTTAAACATTCAGCGATGCTATCTGCATGGAATTAATTAACGTCTTTCTTTGATTATTTCTGTTCAATAAATCCCTTCTGAAAGTATCAAAACTTGATCTCATATTAGTTTTGACAATGACTCTTTTGTTTGTTTGATCAACTGAATTGACTGCTCATTGTATTATAGTGGAAATGGTTGAGTATATCTTAGATACTTTCCCTCTTAACATAATACTCTGACTCAACATGACAGTGTGAGTGGCTGTAGGTTAATGCTTTAGTGTTCAGATTATTCTGTCAAATGTAATGCTTTATCATTCACATTGTTTTTAATTAATCATGTATTATCTCATAGCTTTGAAATTTTGATGATGTGATGGTATATTTTTTTAAATAGCACTGAAGAGTAACAGTGATAAGCTGGGTTTGGCTGGTTTGAAAATAAAATGGGTAGCACAATTGGGCCAGATATGGCCATTTTAGATAACATTGGCATTTTGCTGGTTATGATGAATGTTCCAGTTGATCCAATCAGCAGAACAGCCTGCTTGTGAGATTAGTCCGCAAGTGGCAGAGCACTCCAAAGACACGTATACCCGTAACATAGTTCTCAAGCATATGCAGTGTGACAAGGCTGGTCCTTTGAAATGCTGGTACAACTCATTTTTGCCAGTTGAGTGGACTGGAGCAATGTGAGATAAAGTGTCTTGCTCAAGGACACAACACGTCACCAAGTATTGAGCTCATGACCTTACAATCATGAGCTGAATACCCCTAACCACTTAGCTACACACGAGTTTAAATGCTAAAGGATTAAGCAGCATTTTGGTGGTTCATCATCATCATTTCATATCCATTTTCTATGCTGGCACCAAGTTCCAGTGTTTGCTTTGGCATGGTTATCATTACTGGACGCCCTTCTTGACACCAGTCACCTCACTTCACAGTGGCACCAGTGCACTAGTGTGGTCACCAAGTAAGCTGCAAGACAAGATCCCTCAACTGAGTTGAGGATGCAACATTGAGAGAGGCGGTATTTGTGCCAGGTGTTGAAAGGTTAGAGTACGATTGAGGAACAGAAACAGGTGTCTTACCATACAGAAAATACATGGTTACCCCAAATGGAAAAGAGAGCTATTGAAGAGGTATCATCAAGTTACAAGGTGAATGAATTAAAGAGTGCAATGACATGGATTCAGGTTTGATCCCATTATGTGACACGTTGAGCAAATGTTTTCTACTTTGTGATTGAAATTTAGTAGATGGAAACTGTACAGAAGCCTACCATATGTTTGTGTCAGCATGTGAGTTTGTGTCCCTACATTTCTCTGCATTGTTACCATTTGGGCAGCAGTGATGATGGTTATGTCCTGCATAAGTTCAGCGGCTCAATGGTTCAACATTGCTAGGACATGGAATAAATACCTTACCTGAAAGTGAATAAGGGTCAGCACAGGGATGGGCATCTGGCCATAGAATACTGCTTGGATAAGTCTGTTCCAACCAAATATATGTTTATTTAAAAAAAAAAAAAGATGTTCCTTGTATTTCAAATTATAAATCATTATCTCAGAAAACACCGAACCTTATGAAAGGGATGACAGAGGACTGAGTTGTGTGGCGCATTGCTGTACTTGAGAAAACCTACCCACCACAACAGAATTGAGATCCTACAACCAAGGTGCCACATAAAAAGCACTGGTGCTAATTAAAAAGCATCTGTGATGGTGTCACATAAAAAGCATCCAGTACATTGTGGAGTGGCTGATGTCTCGACATTACATGGTGGTTGTAGATGAGCATCTCTGTCATACAAGTTAGGTTGTTCATTTCCAGTCTTCTGTGAAAAACCTGTCTGGCTGTGAGAAACATTACCTTGCTTGGAAACAGTAGGAGTTGGTGATAGGAAGGGTATCTGGTTGTAGAAATATCTGCTTCACTAAATTCTGCCTGACCTTTGCAAATGTAAATCAGTGGATGATGATATTAATTTGAAATGTCAGATAAACTTTTTAACCCTCTCAGACCTGGGCTCTGGTGCAAAAGAATAAATAGTTGCATATACAGCTCAAGAATAATGATTGCAGACAAACTAATGCACAAAATTGAGTGTATCTCCTTTTTCTATGTATGTCATTCAGTACCACTTTGCTGGGAATCTGATAGTAACAACTTTTAACCTATTCCTGCTGTAGTGGGTACATGGTTAATAAATATAGATTTTAGTTTTGCTTTGAAAAGTAAACAAAGTTGTTCTTATCATTGGTTACATTTCTCTGCAAATGGGAAACAAGAGCAATCTGACTAGTTTCTAGTATTGCTAAACCTTCAATCTATTGAGAGATAATTAGCTATTATATTGTATCCCAACTTGGACAGATTAACCTGGTCTGTTTACTTTGCATAGCAGTACATATGCTGACAACATAGATCAGTTAAATAATTACACTACACATAGAAAAGACACATAGAATTATATATATATATATATATATATATATATATGATGAGCATCTTTCAGTTTCTGTCTACTGAATCCACTCACAAGGCTTTGGTTGGCCTGAGGCTATAGTAGAAGACACTTGCTGAAGGTGTCATGCAGTGGGACTGAACCCGGAATCGTTAGGCTGGGAAGCAAGCTTTTTACCACACAGCCATGCCTATGCTTGTATTGCATTTTTATATTTCTTAAATGACAATTTTTGTGGTGTCTTATGCTAGAAACTGGTAAAGAAACTGTGAATACTGAAGAAGCTGATGGTGTCACAGAAAATCAAAAGGGTAAGAGGAAAAGCAAGCGCAGCTTAAGTCGTCGGAAGTCTAACAAGAAAGATGCAGATCCTGATCTGAAAGCTGATTGTCAGAAACCAGAGAAAAATGATGCCAATTCTGAAGAGAAAGGTGAGTAAAATTTTTTTAAAATGATTTCTAAATAATAAGGTTTGATAGGAAAATACAAAATTTATCTAAAAATAAACATCCAGGTTTCATTTCAATTCTGGGCCTAATACTATGAGGAACTCTGCTAAAAGCACTCAAGGACCAAATTGTGGTGTTAAACTAGGCTATAAAATAAGCTTGCAGCTTAAGAATAGGAATGATCCCTTTTTTGGGCTTCTGTACAGATTTACAAAATTTTACTGTCTTTCATCAGCCCAAGGTTTTAGCAAAAGACATTTGCTCACCATACCATGCATTGTTATTGAACCTAACATTACATAGTTATTAAGTGCATACAAGCACAGACCCATGCTTGAGATGGGAATGATTAATACAGAAGCATACTTGGGACCTTTGTTACCTTTAATGGAGTTCGTCTTAAAGCAAACAAGCAGGCTAAGTCTCTAATTTAAGGATATCTCCCTCCCTCCCTCCCTCTACACAGTTTCTATCTAACAAATCCACTCTTGAGGCTTTTTTTGGTCCAGGGCTATAGTAGAAGACACTTGCCTAAGGTGCTGTGGTTGTGCAATGAACATTTTAATCACATAACCGTACTTGTACATAATTGAGCTGATTTTAAAGCATAATATGAAAAATTATTAGTTTAAAGGTGCAGGCATGGCTGTGTGGTAAGAAGCTTGCTTTCTAATCACATAGTTCTGGGTTCAGTCCCACTGCATGGCAGCTTGGGCAAGTGCCTTCTACTATAGCCTTGGGCCAACCAAAGCCTTGTGAGTGGATTTGGTAGACGGAAACTGAAAGATGCCTGTCATGTGTGTCCCACTACCGCTTGACAACTGATGTTGATGTGTTTAAGTCCCTGTAACTTAGTGGTTCAGCAAAAGAGATTGACAGAATAAGTATCAGGCTTAGAAGGAAAATAAGTGCTGGGGTTGATTCATTCAGCTAAAAATTCTTGAAGGTGGTGCCTCAGCATAGCCACAGTCTAATGACTGAAACAAGTAAATGATATAAGAGAAACAAAAAAAACTATGACTTGAAAGTTTTAATATAAACACTTGAAAATTTGAGTTTCCAAATAATGAAACCAAAAATAGTTTCCTACAGATTTGGTATTGAGGGTTAAAGAAGGCCAAAAAAAAAAACAAAAACAAAATGTGAATGGTTATTTACTTATTTCTGATGTTATTTTATTTCCAAGTCTGTGATATTCTGTGGACTGAAAAATACCAACCACTTCATTCCTCTGAAGTAATCTGCAACAGCAGCAATGTGAAGAGACTGAAATCTTGGCTCTTGGATTGGAAACAACGGACTGATCGAGAAGCGAGGAAATTAAAGAAGTTGTTGATGAAACAGAAGAAATCTAAGAAGAACAAAGGCAAAAACCATTGTCTTCATTTCATTTTAATAATTCTGTCATTGTAACTTATTTTAGTAAGGTTCTTGTGAAATCAAGGTTACTTGCTTTTAAATTATCATCATTTAATTCTGTTCTCCAAGCTGGAATGGGTTGGATAGTTTGGCAGGAGCTAGCCAGCTGAAGAGCTGTCTATGCTCCATGTCTGTTTTGGCATGGTTTTTATAGCTAGATGCCCTTCCTAACACCAGCCATTTTACAGAGTGTACTGGGTGCTTTTATGCAGCACTGCATGGGTGCTTTTATGTAACACTGGTACCCACAAGCCTGCAAGATTAGAAACGCTTAACTGAAGAGGGATGTAGGGGACATACCTGACATATCTTCTCAAGCAGTTTCGGTCCCACATCATCCCCTCTGTGAGGCCCAGCGTCTGTGTTTGATTTAGACACGGTGTATGATGGATTTTGCTTGATAGAGAGCAATATTTGATTTAGACCAGTGATGTCTGATGCAAACTAATATACCAATGCTGTTTTAACAGAAGCCAGTGATGTTTTATATAAGACATTGGTCTATTATTGTAACATGTCTGAAGAGAAGAAAAAAGAAAACGGGTTTGTGAGTGTAAAGAGGAAACCTTTGTATCACATCTAAACAGAAGAGTGAAGAAATTTATTTCAATATTCTGTTATATGATTTTTATATGAGAAATTATATATTTTATATATTATGTATATTTTTTATATGATGAAAATAAAATACAACAAAGATGATAATTACAGGAATTAATTAAAAATGCCTGAAAGGATTTAATAAATCTGTAATAAGAACTAACTTGGCTTGTAACAACCTGTCTGACTTATAAAGCCTAGAAAACAGATGTAGGCATCGTGGTAGTGATGGTGGTGGTGAAGTTTTCTTTTCCTAATTTGAATATGGATTACGTGACACCAAACAATTTATTACACTGAGGAACAAAATTTCAATTTTTATTTTGTTTTGTCTTTGATCAGTAAGTGTTATTTCCTTTTTGCTTCTCTCTAGAAATTGAAGGAAATGACTAGTATTCTCTTCAAACTTTGCTTTTGTGACCAATTTTCCATTTCATTTCAGACAGATTCAGTGCTGAGGTGCTGAAGCAGAAATATTGTTATAGCAAATATTCTGCTCAATACCACAGATTTGTTTGTCAGTTGCTTGACCTTAACCACTCGAGCATGTCCCTTAATGGCTGACAATATCTCTGGTCATGAGCAGGAGTAGTGGGGGAGCATCATAGCCATGTGTTGAGAGGGATTCTTTAGGGTTTGAATAAATGTAACAAAAGCAAAGTTTGTAGGAAATATTAGCCATTTTTCATACTTTCTAGGGTTAAGCAAACATGGAAATAACAGTTGCTACCCAAAGACAAAAATCGTGTTACATAGCACATTTTATTATATTTACTTCACATAGTTAACTATAAATACTTGACAAAATGTTTTATAATTACTTGACATAGTTTATTATACTCACCTAACACTTTTTACTACAATTATTTAACATAATTTATTATTGTTACTTACGAAATCTAGTAAAATTACTTAAAATAATTTATTTTTATCTCTTTTCAGAGGAGGACAGTAACTCTATGTTGTCATGGAATGATGATGATAGTGATTTTGCTTTATCGCCAAGTGAAAGTGAAGATGACTCTCTGTGTAACACAAAACTTCTGACTGGTCCTCAAGGAATTGGGAAAACAGCTTCAGTTTATGCTTTAGCCATGGAACTTGGTTATCAGGTTGGTTTCACTTAGCACACAAATTAGTTGCAATACATGCATCTGTGTGTGTGTGAGTGTGCGTGTGCATGTGAGTGCATGTGTGTAGGCATGGCTGTGTGGTAAGAAGCTTGCTTCCCAATCACATGGTTCTGGGTTCATTCCTACTGCCTGGCACCTTGGGCAAGTGTCTTCTCTATAGCCTCAGGCCAACCAAAGCCTTGTGAGTGGATTTGGTAGATGGAAACTGAAAGAAGCCCATCATATATATATATATATATATATATATATATATATATATATATATCCTGTAAATAATAATATTTTATATATGTAAAGCTTATAAGTGATCACCATGCATTGACTAATGTAAATAGTCTAATATTGGGGCATATGGAAAAAAGAAATGTTTTCTATACATGTGGAACTTGAATCTACATCACAAGTGTGCTACCATTAAGAACTATAAGTGCTTCAGTCAATACACAGTGATGGCTTATAAAATATTATTAGTTACAGAATTGTAAAACTGACACCAAATCATTATAGAAAACACGCATGTATGCTTGTTTATAAAAACAACACTGTGAAATTATAGCTCTGAAATCTGATGGAAAGAAGTGAGGAGGTATGTTGGTGTAAACATGAGGTGTGGGTTCAAGTCCCACACATACGGAAAACCCTACTTTTTCTGTCAAGGGCTTATATGTCCCAATATTAGACTATTTTCCTTAGTCAATGCACAGTGATCGCTTATAAGCTTTAAGCTTATAAACAATTAAAAAAAAAAGTCCTAGGATCAATTTGTTTGACTAAAACCGGTCAGCATGGCCACAGTCAAATGATAAAAGATTATATATACATATATATATATATCATCATCATCGTTTAACACCCATCTTCCATGCATAGCTAGGGCGGTTGACAAGAGCCGGCCAGGTAGAAAATCTACCCAGTGCTACTGTGTCTGTTTTGGCAGGGATTTTACGGCTAGATGCTCTTCCTAATATCAACCACTCCACAGAGTGAACTCCGTGCTTTTTACATGGCACTAGCACAGGTGAAGTTAGCTTTGGCATGATTTTTGCAGCTGGATGCCCTTCCAAACACCAACCACGTTACTTTTAACTTGGCACCAGCACATGCAGGACCACCAAGTAACTCACAAGACAAGGAATTATGAGAGGGGCAGGGGCATTTGAAGAAGGGAACATATGTCAGAGGATGAAAGGTTAGAGTGTGACAAAGGGACAGAGAGAAAGAAGCAGGTGTCTTGCCACAACAGAGAGGGGCGTTAGATGAGGTGATCCAGTATCAAATGATGAAAGGTTAGTGTAACAGGGAAATAGAGAGGCAGAAATAGGTGTCTTGTTAATAGAGGAGTTACATGGTTACCCAGTGAGAGAGAGGTACAAGAAAGAGGCCAGAAAGAAGTGTGCTGATGTAAAAGAGATACTTGGTTACCTAGTCAGAGGAAAAACAAGAGGAGAGAGTTATCAAAGGGAAATAGAGAGAGAGTGGGAAACAGTAAAAGTGAAAAAGAGAGCAGAAGAGAGTTAGTGTTAACTGTTGGGAAAAAAAGAATACTGAGTAGTGTGAATAAAGACAAATAATCTATTTTTTTTGGTTAAGTCAGTCATCTCTTGTTACTCTGGTCTTTTTTTTTTTTTTTCCTGTGGGTGCTCAGGATCTTCCTTGGTAACCTCACTGCTGCTGGTGCTTTCAGTTTCCATGTATGAAATCTACTCAAAGGCTTTGGTCAGCCTGGGGCTATAATAGAAGATGCTTGCTGAAGGTGCCACACAGTAGGACTGAATCCATGACCACATAGTTGGGAAGCAAACTTAACACACATCCATGCCTGTACACACACATGCTTCTATACATGATTATGTAGTTAAGTTTGCTTCTCAGCCATGTGGTTTCAGGTTCAGTCCTACTGCTTGGCATCTTGGACAAGTATCTTCTATAAACCAGGCTGACCAACTATAGCACTTATCCAGCGTACTTATTTTAGATCACAAGGGAATTAAATCCCTCATATTCTATATATATATATATATATATATATATATATATATATATATATCCCCAACTACGCGAACCTCTTCGTTGGTTATGTTGAGGCCCAAATATTCTCCAGTTTCACTGGTCCTACTCCCGAATTATACGGTCGGTATATCAACGACTGTATCGGTGCCACCTCACTCTCCCGCGAACATCTCGACTCGTTCCTCTCTTTCGTTCAGTCTTTCCATCCTGCCCTCCACTTCTCCTGTACTGTCTCTGACACCTCTGTCCCCTTTCTCGACATTTCGGTCAGCATCCTCCACTCCGCCCTTAGCACCTCCATCCACTACAAACACACAGACTCACACTCCTATCTCAACTTCTCCTCCTCCCACCCTAGACACACAAAACTTTCCATCCCCTATTCCCAATTCCTCCGTCTACGCAGACTTTGTAGCGACAGCCATGACTTTGAGACTCAGCCTCAACTCATGGCTCACCACTTTAGCCTGCGTGGATATCCACCCACCACCATCCACACCGCCCTTGCCAGAGCACGTTCTGTGGACCGTGCATCTGCTCTCTCCCCCCGAACCCGCCCTGCCGTTTCCCGCCTCCCTTTTCCCCTCACCTACCATCCCACCACCCTACCCCTCCAACGCTCCATTCTCCGAGCTTTTCGGCGCCTCCAGTCCGACCCCTCCACCTCCCACATCTTCCCTAATCGACCCCTCCCCTCCTTCAAACGAGCCCACAACCTACGGGACCTCTTGGTCCACAGCTTCTTCCCCAACCCAACCTCCCAACCTGGCTCGTTCCCCTGCTCCCGCCCACGCTGCCGCACTTGCCCTTACCTCTCCAACACCACCCTCCTCACCAGCACCCATCACCGACTCCTTCACCTGCACTTCTACCAACATCATCTATTGCCTCTCCTGCTCTCTCTGCCATTCTCTGTACATCGGACAAACGGGGCGCCGCCTGGCCGACCGATTCGCGGAACACCTCCGAGACATCAACGTTGGCAATGACACCCCGGTGTCACGCCACTCCTTGCAGCAACACCTGTCTGTGTTTGGATTGTCCATGCACAGGGGCCATCAGGATTCCCTTTTGCGCCGTGAACAGGGATTAATCTTCTCTCTTCGCTCCTTTGCGCCACATGGGCTCAACTCCCCTCCCCTCTTCATCTAACCCTCTCCTCCTGTCTCTCTCCTCCACCCTCCCTCCTACCACCCATCTCTCCCCCTCCCCCACCTCCCCTCCTGCTCCGACTCCTACTTCTTTGTACATCTCTTCACCTCTCTTCACTCCTACTTCTCTTCCTACTTCTCTTCCCACTTCTCTTCCTACTTCTCTTCACTCCTACTTCTCTTCACGCCAACTTCTCTTCCTACTTCTCTTCACTCCCACTTCTCTTCACCCCTACTCTTTCTCTCTTCTCTCTTACTCTCTCTCACTCTCTTCTCTCGTACTCCCCCCTCTCTCACTCTTACTCTACACTCCTACTCTCTTACTCTCTCACTCTCTTCTCTCTTTCCCTCTCTTTCACTCTTACTCTCTACACTCTTACTCTCTCACCCTTACTCTCTCACTCTCTTCTCTCCTTTCCTCTCTCTCACTCTCTTTCTCCCCCCTTACCCCTCTTCCCTCTCTCTCACTCTCTTCTCTCTCACTCTCTTCTCTCTCACTCTCTTTCTCTTCCTCTCTTTCTCTTCCTCTCTTTCTTCCCCCATACCCACCTTCCCCCTCTTTCTCCCCCCCCCATACCCACCTTCCCCCTCTTTCTCCCCCCATACCCACCTTCCCCTCTTTCTCCCCCCATACCCCCCTTCCCCCTCTTTCTCCCCCCACACCCACAATCCCCCTCTCAATCCACCTTCCCTCTCTTATACTCACCCTCTCTCCTCTCTTCCTCTCTTTCTCTCCCCTCCCATATCCATCTTCCCCCTCTCTTACATCCACCTTCCCCTTCCCCGTCAACACCCCCTCATAAGCTCATCCCACCACACCCCAACACACTCCTACTCTACCTTCCCACTCCACCCCATCCAATTCCTTACACCCACCACCCACCCCTACCCACAGACCCCTACCTCTACCCCACCCTCAGCCTAACCCACACTCCACCCATGCCTTCCCCACCTCCCAACACCCTCACATCACACCACACCAATACCCTCGCATCACACCAAGCACACACTACAACTGACCAACTCCTTTCTCCCTTCCCCATTTTCACACTACATAAGTCAAGATCACCAGCATTCTATCTCCCACACACAGCCCCTCATTCTTCGATCACCGTTGTTATCTCCCCCTTTTCTTAGCTCTCCTGTAAAAAGAATTTCTAACTTCCGGTCAGCCATTATTATGATTGACCATTGACTGAACACTATTCAATTTTTTTTCTCCGTGTTTTTCTCCTTGTCTCCGTATTCTTTCTGTTGAAGAGCATAACTCGAAACGTCAAAGGCTGTCCTCGTCTGTTGTTGTTTTTTCGTATATTCTCCCATATATATATATATATATATATATATATATATATATGAGAGAGACCCCTCAGATAACCAAATCCTTGTGAGTGGATTTAGTAACTGAAAAAAAAAACCCATTGTGTGTGTGTGTCTCCTTGTCTTGATGTGATGATGAGCATTGCTATCATACATGCAGTAGGTGTGTGTTTCCAATTTTCTATGAAAAATATCTTCCATGGGAAATATTACCTTCCTGGAAACAGGTAAGGGTCAGTGACAGGAAGAGCATTTGGCTTTAGAAAATATGCATCAATGAATTATGTCTGACTCATGCAAGCATGGAGAAATGGGCATTAAACCAACAATGATCCTAGCAGTGATGGGATATATATTGTAAATAATTTATTTTCTTTGTAGGTCTTTGAAGTGAATGCTTCGTCAGTTCGCAGTGGGAAGAAAATCTTAACCCGATTACAAGAGGCCACACAATCTCATCAAGTCAGTAAAGACAAATCTGACTCGACTAACCTTCCTCAGCCTTCAACAGGTAAAGTTTTTTAAAGATTTCACAAATTCACTCCCCTTCTTATTAATTCTCAAAGTTTTCTTTAAAATAAAAGAAAATCAAGAACAGATTAACTGAAAAGAACTTCCGTTTAATGTCACAATACCTTTAGTTCTTTTAACCAAATGGATTAATATCATGGCTATGCGGGTAAGAAGTTTGTTCTGTTGCCACATGGTTCTGAGTTCAATGTCACTGCACAGCACCTTGGTCAAATATCTTCTAACATGGCCTTGAATTAACCAGTACCTAGTGAAACAATTGTAGGAGTGCTGTCATGATATACTGCTTGCCTTCAATTTCTGATGGAGTTACAAACTGCCACCAGGACATACTAGTCTCCTCCTCTGCTGCAATTAATTTCAAATCTCTGGTGTCTATTAATGATTTGCCTGTCCATTCCTTGAGCTTGTTCCTTTCCTCTTCCACAATTCCTTTTAAAAATGGTCTTGACAAGGCCTCTAGATATGACATTACCATCTCATCTTTCTTTTTTTCACTGTCGTGAGGTCTTCATGGGAGAGGGGATTATATGATGCTGGATGGCCATTTGTGATGTAGTCCAAATATGAGATCCTTAATATGTATAACATCTCATTTCCATCTCTCTCTCTCTCTCTCTCTCTCTCTTTCTCTCACTCAATCTTTCTCATATATTATTTTTGGTTGTCTACCTCTTACCTATCTTTTTTTTTGAAGCATCTCTTCCTTCTATGTGTCCCTCTTTAATAAGGTCTCCTGCTTTCTGTCTCTCTTTCTCTGCTGGGAAACTCTATGTGCTTGATGTTTTCAGGACAGGAACCAGTACATGCAAGAGTCTTGTTCTTCATAGTGTCGTTTAGCATCAAGTCAACTCTGATTGTGTAGAACTAAGTGGAACCAAAGTGGTCTTGCCTTGACAATTGTATTGTTTATTTTTTGGACAGTCTGTCTAGGATTACATTACCCAATGTCTTCTTTCACATGGGTGTAGTTATTATTCTTTATCCCTTACATTTGCTTTCTTCCTTCAGGCCTATAGTCCAAGATACCCTCCCTCCAGGACTAGCCAATCTTTTATTCAGATACACTGTATCTAGGTCTACCTTCTACAGTGTGTCCATTCACTTTCTGAAATGATAGACAAGGCTGTTGTTGAACAAGTCAAATCTGCTTCTATAGAACTAAGGTCAAAGACATCCTCCACCCTTGTAACCTTCCCATCTTTAATCCAGACATAATGCACCTAGGAATCCATTATTCAATGTGTTCTTTTTGTTATTGGCCTGGTGATATTGTTTGTTTCTTTTTATGGCTAGTTTTCCATGCTAGCATAGATTAGATGAATGAGTATGTTATTGAGGTATTGTTTAACAGCAGGATACTCTCCCTGTTGCTAACCCTTACCCGATTTTCAAGTTAGGGCTGTTTTATTTCACATATTTTCAGGGGCTCAAAGTTAGACAATTTATTGACAGGAGAAGAGGTAACAACACTTTATAGCTCACACTATTCAGAGAAGTGTAATTATAAACAAATACACATGTACATGTGTGTGTGTATTCAAAAAATAGACTCCCTCAAATGTCAGTGGGAGTCTTTAGAAGTAGTAGACAGTTTCTGTTACTTATGTGACCAAGTTAGTAGCACTAGAGGTTGTTCCGAAAGCATAGCTGCTAGAATAAGAATAGGCCGGGCAAAGTTCACAGAGTTACTACCTCTGTTAGTAACAAAGGGCCTCTCCCTCAGAATGAAAGGCAGATTGTATGATACTTGTGAATGAACAGCTATGCTACATGGTAGTGAGACATGGGCTGTGACTACTGAGGACATATGAACGCTTGAAAGAAATGAAGCCAGTATGCTCTGCTGGATGGGTAATGTCAGTGTGCATGCATGACAGAGTGTCAGTGATTTGAGAGAAAAACTGGGTATACAAGGCATCAGATGTAGTTTGCAAGAGAGAAGACTGCTCTGGTATAGCCATGTATTGTGTATGAATGAATACAGTTGCATTAGGTGGTGCTAATCTCTAATTGTAGAAGGAACATGTGGAAGGGGTAGACCCAGGAAGACATGGAATGAAGTGGTGGGAAAGGATATACAAACAATGGGACTCACAGAAGAGATGACTGGGAACTGAGACACTTGACGATTTGCTGTGCTTGAAAAGACACGTCCACCTAAGTAAAAGTGTGGTTGTCCTTGCATACAAGATTGTCCCCTTGCATCCTTTTCCAGTTGAGCATTCCTAGGCTCATAGGTGCTGGTATCACATAAAAAGTACCTGTACTGGTGAAAATGTAAATGCACCTGTGCCGGTGCTGCATAAGAGCACCCTGTACACTCTGTAAAGTGGTTTGTGTTAGGAAGGGCATCCAGCCGTGCTAAAACAGGCATGGATCCTGGGCAGCTCCTGTCAAACTGTCCAACTCATGCCATCATGGAAAACAGACATTTCATGATGAGATATATATATAGATCGTTGCCAGTACCCCTGGACTGGCTCTTGTGCGGGTGGCACATAAGATACACCATTTTGAGCGTGGCCGTTTCCAGTACCGCCTGACTGGCCTTCGTGCGGGTGGCACGTAAAAGCACCCACTACAATCTCTGAGTGGTTGGTGTTAGGAAGGGCATCCAGCTGTAGAAACTCTGCCAAATCAAATTGGAGCCTGGTGTAGCCATCTGGTTTCACCAGTCCTCAGTCAAATCATCCAACCCATGCTAGCATGGAAAGCGGACGTTAAACGACGATGATGATGATATATATATATATATACATACACACACACACACACACACACACACATGAGAAGTTACCCAAAAGAAACCAGAATTTTGCAATATTGTTTTATTCACTTAGTTTTATATGTTTACACTTTTATCACCTTCAGAGTATTCTCCATTTGAAGCAAGGCATTGGCCCAGATGCATTTTCCACTGTTCGAAGCAGTCCTGGAACTCTTTGCAAAGTGATGCCTTTTAACGCCTCTGTGGTTTTTTTCTTCACTTTTTCCCCATTTGCAAAAACGTTTTCTTTTGAGGACTTTTTTCATTCAGGGGAACAAAAAAGTAGCAGGAAGAAAGATCAGGCCTATAGGGAGGGTGGGTAAGTGAGGTCATGTCATTTTTGACATCAACTGTCCTACACTCAACATGGTGTGTGCAGACACCTTGTTGTCACAAAACCACCACTCTCCACTTTGTCAGAGGAAGGCGTTTTTGCCTCACCGTGTCTTGCAAATGCTTCAGAACTTCCATGTAAAATGTCTGGTTAACAGTTTGACCAGGAGGAACAAATTCCGTGTGGACAATTCCTTTCGCATCAATGAAACAAATCAGCATCGTCTTGACATTTGACTTCACTTGACGTACTTTTTGGGGGCGTGATGACATTGAATGCTTCCATTGACTTTATTGTTGCCTCATTTCTGGGTCATAGTTGTGGCACCGGCTTTCCTCACCAGTGATGGCCTTCATAAAAAGGTTCGGCTCAACTTCCAACTGTTCTTTCAGTTTATGACTCGTATTAAGTCGTGACTGCTTTTGATCTTCCTTGAGGAGGCGAGGCACAAATTTTGCTGCAACTCTTTTCATTTGCAATTCCTCTCAAAATTCGTTGGTAGGTGCTCCAAGATACACCAGTCATATCAACAAGTTCATCAGTCCTTCAGCAATGGTCCTCCAAGATCAGTTCATGAATTTTCATGATGTTTTCATTCATTCAGGAGGTCAACAGTCGCCCTGAACGAGGTTGGTCTTCATGTGACAAGTGACTATTTCTAAAGCATGGAAACCACTCTTAAAGTTGTATTTTGCTCATGGCAGCATCCTTGTAAGCTGTTTGAAATATGACAACAGTTTCGGCTGCCATTTTCCCAAGCAGAAAACAGAATTTTACAAAAGCACACTGTTTCTTCATTTCAGCCATTGTAAAAATCAATGAACAGAGGAGAAGCACTGCAAAACAAAGATGCACAATGTGGGAGTATGACTTCAATCGCAGCCTCTGGTTGGTAGACTGATGCCTGAGTGTCACAACAAGTTGCTTCTAGCAGCAGAAGCCTCAACTACAACAGGCTTGTCCCACAGAACATTTCTGGTTACTTTTGGGTACCCCCTTGTATATGTGTGTGTGTGTTTATGAATTTGTGTTGCAAGATTCCTGATATGTGTTGAAACAGATATTGTTGTATTTCAGGATGGTCATTTTTTTTCTTCCAAATAAACACACACACTATATATTCGTTCTTCATTTGTTTATTACTCTTCTTATTTTAACTCATGTCCATTGTCTGGAATTCTTTCATCACACACCTGTAACCTCTTCAGTGACACTTTCTGTCCTTGTATGTAATATCTGCTCCACTTAGTCCATTCTGTTCTTCTAGACAGAAAGTGTCACTGTAGAAGTCATAGATGTGTAACGAAAGGTTTCTGGATAAGGGACATGTGTTAAAATAAGAACAATAATAAACGAGTGAAGGACGAATATATAGTGCATGTGTTTATATGGCAAAAAAAAAAGAATGACCATCTCGAAGTACAATATATATATATATATATATATATATATATATATATATATTGGGAGAGAGAAGGCAGATAATGATATAAATAAAACCACTTGGGCTTGATATATAGAGAAAACAAAGAATGAAAATATTCAGATAAATATTCATGTAAACAGAGATAGATATTTATATATTAACAGAGCAAACTTACACAGAGTTGAAAGACACAGAAAATTAAGGGGAGAAGATATGGTATTACAAATCCAACAACTGTTTCTAGGGGCTTGGAATTACTTCATAATCTTGGCACATGTAGTTCGCAAAACGTCAAGGATAAGCACCCAGTAGTAAAAGCATATAAACATTAGGTAGATCTGGCCTCCATCTTCAGGGTGGAGAGATGAATATCTATATCTTTATATATATATATATATATATATATATATATACAGGCGCAGGAGTAGCTGTGTGGTAAGTAGCTTGTTTACCAACCACATAGTTCCGGGTTTAGTCCCACTGCATGGCACCTTGAGCAGGTGTCTTCTACTATAGACTTGGGCCGACCAAAGCCTTGTGAGTGGATTTGGTAGACAGAAACTGAAAGAAGCCTATCGTGTATATATATATATATATAGAATAAGAATAGCCTGGGGAAAGTTTAGAGAGCTCTTACCCCTGCTGGCGACAAAGGGACTCTCACTCAGAGTAAAAGGCAGACTGTATGACGCATGCGTACGAACAGCCATGCTACATGGCAGTGAAACATGGGCTGTAACTGCTGAGGAAATACGTAAGCTCGCAAGGAGTGAAGCCAGTATGCTCCGTTGGATGTGTAATGTCAATGTGAATACCCGTCAGAGTGAAAGTATCTTGAGAGAAAAGCTGAACATTAGAAGCATCAGTTGTGGCGTGCAAGAGAGACGATTGCGCTGGTATGGACATGTGGTGAGAATGGAGGAGGATAGCTGCGTGAAAAAGTGCCACACCCTAACAGTTGAGGGAACCCGTGGAAGAGGTAGGCCCAGGAAGACCTGGGCTGAGGTGGTGAGGCAAGACCTTCGTACATTGGGCCTCACCGAGGCGATGACTACTGACCGAGACCTTTGGAAATGTGCTGTGCGTGAGAAGACCCGGCAAGCCAAGTAAGATCGTTGCCAGTGCCCCTGGACTGGCTCTTGTGCGGGTGGCACATGAGATGCACCATTTTGAGCGTGGCCGTTGCCAGTATCGCCTGACTGGCCTTCGTGCAGGTGACACGTAAAAGCACCTACTACACTCTCTGAGTGGTTGGCGTTAGGAAGGGCATCCAACTGTAGAAACTCTGCCAAATTTAGATTGGAGCCTGGTGTTGCCATCCGGTTTCACCAGTCCTCAGTCAAGTCGTCCAACCCATGCTAGCATGGAAAGCGGACGTTAAACGATGATGATGATGATGATATATATATGTATATATATATATATATATATATATGTAAGAACGACAGTGCGAACCCAAAAGGAGAAATGGTGACGAATGGAAAAACAGGGCTCCTTTCATAAAACGAGTCACACGGTCGAACACAAAATATATCGAATGATATAAATATGTTATACTTCGATAACATAGTGAATTCGTAAATGGCCAATAAGGAAGACGATAGAACACAACCGATAGAGATGAATAACAGAAATATTTATTGTGACATTAAAATGTATGTCTGTGTGAGTGTGAATGCGACGTAATGAAAACATAATAAAAGACAGGCGTCATATAAAGAAAAGAGTGTGTGTAAGTGATACATGTATGTGCATGCGTGATATACAGCAGATATAAAAGGAGTCAGTAACACATATACGAATTTGCCAGTTCTTAGAGTACACAATAGGAACAGTCTGTATGTAAGAAGTTGAAGCGTGTGGGGCAGAGCGATCACTCGTCGTGATGTTAGGGCTTCCATGCCAAGCCGGGTTCTTGTATACAGATGTTCGTCGCAGGCTAGGTTCTGGTCTGTTGTCCATCGTGGCGAAAGTGAATCGCACAAACAGAGTTAGAAGTTCTGCAGTAGTTTTGGTTAACTGCTGTACGTAGAAATCATGTTGACGATGTTGGCGACGTCGGTGGCAAATCTTGTAGTTCGTAGTTGACGATGGTGGTAGTCGTAGTTGTACGAAGCTGTTGGTTGTTGTCGCTGGCTGCTGCTGCTGTGTGGTACACGAAACAAGTCTCTAAGAGAACTGAACCGAGACAAATTTGCCGGGTATAATTTAGTCTATTTAACCCTTTCGTTACCAAACCGCCCAAAGCCGCCCGAAAAAAATTTTGGTTCATGTGACCAAGCCGCCCAAAACCGCCCGTAATCACCTATTCATATTTAAATGAGAATATCTGAGCAAATCTCGTTAGTACATTCGTGAAAACACGTGATTATTTGTGTAAACAGTTCAGCTATAGTTTTGTACGACGATCAACATGTTTTTTTAATTTTGTGAATTTTGGGAGATTTTTTTCCAAATTTGTTCCTGTTGTGTTTTCAAAGTTTGTAATCCTGACAAAAAAATGGATACGAATTTTATTCTGTCAAGCAGCGAGTCAGAATTCGAAGGATTTTCCGTTGAAAACCTTGATAAATCTAACTCTGTAACCGAAAAAAAAAAAGCACGTGGTATTTGATAATGAATCTGAGGTTTCATTTTCCGAAAATGAAAGCAGTGAATCCGAGAGCTCCGATGATAGCGATAAAGATAATGAATTAGTACCTGAATGGAGTGAAAATTTAAAAACTCCTTCTTTCAGTGATTTTTCTGAAGAAACTGGACCAAGTCACAGTCTTACCCAGGAGAGTAAAGCTTTAGACTATTTCTTTTTGCTTTTTCCGATGTGCCTATTTGAATTGATTACGGCGGAAACAAACCGTTACGCTAAATGTAAACAAAGCGTAAAAAAGGATAGTTTGAGGTTTCCCATAAACTTGAATGAAATTAAAGCATATTTTGCCATAAATATTATCATGGGCATTAGAAAGTTACCTAGAATAACAAATTTCTGGAGTAGTGATGAACCCTTTGGCGACGAATATGTCGAGTATAATGACGAGGATACGGTTTTTAAAATTGACTCAATATCTACATGTAAGAGACACGAGCAGTACACCAGTACGTGGAAAACCAGACTTTGATCCCTTATTTAAAATAAGACCCCTCATTGACTGTGTTCAAAGCACATATAAAACAGTTTATAGATAAGGATATGGTGGGCTATAAAGGCCGAGTGCGTTTTCAACAGTATATGCCAGGAAAGCGCACAAAATGGGGGATCAAAGTTTGGAAAAGATTTGTGAATCAAATACTGGGTACTGCTCTGGATTTTAATTTTATACTGGCAAAAGAGACAGTAATAAATCCAGTAATGTGCACAACTCTTCTATAATAATATTTTGTTGTATACCCAATTGAATATTAGCTAATAACCCATTTTCTATAGCGATGTTTGAACAAAAATTTAAATAATTTTATATTTTGTTGAATTTACCTGTATTTACCTGTAATTAAAGTCACTTTGTGACAAAAATTTTGGTATAGAATTGGTTGAGAACCTTTCGTTAATTTATCTTCCAAAAATCACATTAATATGTTGATAAATAAAAAAGTTAGAGTTGTTTAACGAAACCAGCCTAAATTTATGATTATGTTAGAAATTAATTGAAACACATAAGGGGTGTAATTTGGTTAGAAATATGGTAACGAAAGGGTTAAAGCAAAATAGGGGCTCCAGAGAGGTATTAGAAAAGCACTATCACGTGACCTTATTAAGGGCTGTGATTGGTCAGTTTGCGTTCTGGCGGGAACAGTACGAAGCAGTTGCCGCTTCAAATAATAATTAGTCATGTGATGACAGGGAAAGACGTTTTCTACTACGCCCGAACTTGATTATATTTATAACAGCGAGAGAAGATGGCTTCTTTGTATATAATGGCGATCGAGATGTTAGTTTCACTACATATATATATATATATATGTATGTATGTATGTGTTTGTGTTTGTCCCCCCCAACATTGCTTGACAACCGATGCTGGTGTGTTTATGTCCCTGTAACTTAGCAGTTTGGCAAAAAGACCGATAGAATAAGTACTGAGCTTACAAAAAATAAGTCCTGGGGTCAATTTGCTTGACTAAAGGCAGTGCTCCAGCATGGCTACAGTCAAATGACTGAATCAAATAGAATAAAAGAATATATATATACATACATACATACATACATACATCAAGGAATTATGAGAGGGGCAGGGCATTTGTGTCAGAGGATGAAAGTCAGAGTGTGACAAAGAAATAAAGAGACAGAAGCAGGTGTCTTTCCACAACAGAGGGGGCAATTAGAGGAGGTGGTCCAGTATCAAATGATGAAAGGTTAGAGTATAACAGAGAAACAGAGAGGTAGAAATAGGTGTCTTGCTATAGAGGAGGTACATGGTTACCTAGTGAAAGAGAGAGAGGGAGGTACAGAAAGAGGCCAGAAACAAGTGTGCTGATGTAAAGGTGATACTTGGTTACTTAGAGGAAAAACAAGAGGAGGGAGAGAGTGACCAAAGGGAAAGAGAGAGAGTAGGAAACAGCAAAAGTGTAAGAGAGAGTAGAAGAGAGATGGTGTAGTGCTTTGGTATACTCACAAGTAACAAGAATATGAACATAGAACCTGGTTAAAAAAATACAGAATGGGTGTGGATGGTGGGGTGTATAGGGAGCAGTGAGGGCAAGAAAGGGGATTGGAAAACAATCATAATGTATGAGGAGGAAATGTGAGGAAGAGAAAGATGCAATTAGAAGAGGAGTTGTAGTTTGATTTCTTAGGGTAGAGAGGGTGAAAAGAGTGTTGTTACATGTGAGTGGGACACAACTCTTCTACACTCAGTTTTGTGGACGGGTTTTCCCTAGGACCTCATATCGCCAAGCATCTCGGTCTACTGTCATTTCCTCTATGAGGCCCAACATCCTAAGATCGGTCCTCACCACTTCATCCCATGTCTTCCTGGGTCTCCCTCTTCCACAGATACCATCCACTTTCAGCAGCAGACACTTCTGTATACAGCTGTCTTCACTCATATGCATCATATGTCCAAACCAACACAGTCTCCTCTCTTGCACACTACGTTTAATCCCTCTTATGCCTAACTTTTCTCTTTCTTGACACAGCTGTGCTTTGTTAGTCATGCACACTGATGTTGCAAATCCAATGGAGCATACTATCTTCATTCTTCTCCACTCTACACATATCCTCCGCAGTCAGATCCCATGTCTCACTATCGTGTAACATAGCCATTACCACACAAGCACTGTACAACCTACCCTTCACTTCTAGTGAGAGTCTGCTTGCTGCCAACAGGGGTCATAGTTTTCTGAACTTCCTCCACCCTATTCTTATTCTAGAAACAATACTTTCAGAGCATATATTATATATATTATATACATATGCACATATTTACATAAATAACAGGTTTCATTCACTTCTGTCTTCTAAAAGTTACTCAAGATGCTGCATGCTAGGACTGAATCTGACACCTCTTGGTTGTAAAGCGTGCTTCCTAACCATGCAGCCATTCCTACACACACACACACTGTACAGTTACTTATCAAAACTGCTTTCTCTTTCAGATGTCCCAAATGCACCTCTGAAGAATCTTGATGCTCCATCATTTTCTACCTTCTTCAAGATGTCTGTAGATAATACAGCATCTGATAAGAGTTCTAAAAGTGAGAAGAATTTAGTTGGCTCCAGTTTGGCTGGGAAGTTACCAAATAATAAAAGAAAGAAGAACGAGAAACATGTTTGTGAGTTGTTTTAGTTTACTCAGAATGTGTGTGTGTGTCTGTATATGTACATAAGTGTGTCTATATGTACATGATGTATATATGTTCATGTGTATATGACTGTGAAGAAGAGAGGTAAAACCAATTGAATCAGTTCAGGATGTTACATGTATTTTTTTTGTGTTTGTTTTTAGTGACCTTGGAAGATTGGAAAGTAAAACTTAATTATATTAGGATTTAGACATGAGCGTAATCGTTACCAGTGTCGCCTTCTAGCACTTGTGCTGGTGGCACGTTAGAAAATCATTCGAGCGAGGTCGTTGCCAGTGCCGCTGGACTGGCTCCCGTGCAGGTGGCACGTAAAAAACACCTTTTGAGCGAGGCCATTGCCAGTACCGTGTGACTGGCCCTCGTGCCGGTGGCATGTAAAAGCACCCACTACACTCTCAAAGTGGTTGGCGTTAGGAAGGGCATCCAGCTGTAGAAATTCTGCCAGATCAGATTGGAGCTTGGTGCAGCCTTCTGGCTTGCCAATCTTCAGTCAAATCGTCCAACCCATGCTAGCATGGAAAGTGGGCGTTAAACGATCATGGTGATGATGTATATGTATGTGCATATACAAGTGTGTACTTGGTGTATGTGTATAAAATTCATGTTCACTTAAAGTTGGTCAGCTCCTGTCTAGAACAGATCTATGATCGAAAGTATTTCAGCTGTGACTTTATATATACTTGGTTCTTTGTTGTACTCAAGAAGTCCTGTCCTCCACAGCAGAAGTGTTAATGCTACTCCCTCTGCTGAAGAGGATTGGCCTGCAAGAGTCTTGTGCTGGTGCCAAGTAAAAGCACCTGTGCTAGTGCCACGTAAAAATATCACTTTTTGAAAATGAATTTTTGTAAATATTTAAATGTACTGTACTTTTTCTTAGAGAGAATCCAAAAAAAAAGAAACATTTTGATATTGCGTTTGGGAAATTTGAATGAATATTTTACGAAATATGACAATTTGAATGGTCAACAAATTGGTCGAAATTTTGCCTAATTTGTATAAATGTAGCTATATTTGTGTGATGTCATATTTTTGAAACTGAGGTGACAGCTTCAAATTACACAAGTGACCATGGTATAGTAGTTGCCTAATTTTTTTTTCAGGTTCTTGGAAAGAAAACATTTTTGGCAATATTTTAGATATTGGTGCAGGTGTGGCTGTGTGGTAAGAAGCTTACTTCCAGACCACATGGTTCTGGGTTCAGTCCTACTGCATGGTACCTTGAGCAAGTGTTGTGTATTATAGCCTTGGGCTGACCAAAGCCTTGTAAGTAGATTTGGTAGATGGAAACTGAAAGAAGCCCGTTATATATTTATGTATATATTTATGTGTGTGTGTTTGTGTGTCTCTCCCCACCCCCATTGCTGGACAACCGATGTTGGTGTCCTTGTAACTTAGTGGTTCAGCATAAGTGACTAATAGAATAAGTACCAGGCTTACAAAGAATAAATCCAGGGGTTACCTATTTTGTTACATGTCACAAATAGTTGCTTTTTTGCAATGTCTTCAGACCTAGCTAAATCCAAAGCTTCAAGCCACAGGAACTTGAGTTTTGGCACATTTATAATAGGTATGGGGTTGATAAATTGTGAGACATGACAGCATTTCCATAAAAAATTAATTACTCTATTAAAAATGTCTATAAATGGTGGAATTTCAGACCAGGACTCCCACATAAATTGGGTTTTCTGTTTTGATGGGGAGTTTCCCTATTTTTTTTTTCTCACCATGGCCTTGAAAATTACGAAAATAAAAATTTGAGAAAATTTGTGGCTTTTTTTTTCATCCCCATCCCCAGACTGATTTAGGCCAATTTTTTTGGCACTTAGCATTTAAAAAGCAATTGGAGAAGCTTTTATAGTAGGAAAAAAGATTATGGAAATATTTTGAGACGAAAAGGTATGTGATTTAAGGGAAATTTAGCTGCTGTTTCTTGCACATCCCATGACGACCAGGTAATGCGCTAGAAACAGCAGCTAAATCTTCCTTAAATCACATATCTCAAAATATTTTTGTAATTTTTTTCCCCCAACATAAAGGCTTCTTCCATTGCTCTTAACCACAGGCATATGGTGTAGTGGTTAAGACCACAGGCTACTAACCCCAAGATCCCGAGTTTGATTCCACGCAGTGACCTGAATAATAATAATAATAATAATAATAATAATAACAACAACAACAACACTGAAAAATACCTTAGGAATGAGAACCCAGGTTTGAAATTTCCCCAAGACACCTGATGAAGGCTGGAGGGTATATCAGCCAAAACGTGTCAGCAACAAACAAGATGAGGACAAATATCTGTCAAATGTAAATAATAAAAATACCTTGTGGTATTTCTTTTTGCTATTTACATCCAAAGTTCAAATTCTGCTTAAGTCAATTTTACTTTTTATCCCCGCAAGGACAATAAAATAAAGTACCAGTTTAATACTGGGGTTCATGTAATCAAAGTTACACACCCTCCCATTAAAACATCAGGTTTTGTGCCTGTAGTAGTCACTATCATAATTATGTTTGGGAATGTTTTTGTTTTTTGCCAATTAACCATGCACTATATACTTGTTCTTCACTTCAGTTTTTCATTGATCTTATTTTAGTGCCCTTTATTGGAAATCATTTGACACACCCTGTAACCTCTTCAGCTATATGGGATGGAGAGTCACTGGAGAGGTCACAGGATGTGTGAGACAAAAGATTTCAGACGAAGGACACTAAAATAAGAATAATGAAATTGAAGTGAAGAACAAGTATGTAGTACGTGTGGTCGCTTGGCAAAAAACAGACAAGTATAACAAAATCTGTTTCAGCACATGATTTCACATCAGGTATCTTGCAAGACAAATACATAAATGTAACCATAATCGTGATTTTTTTTTTTTTTTAAATTAGTGCCTGTCAAAAATACAATACCACGTTGTGTTCTGCGAAAATCCTCTGAGACTGGTTCTTGGAAGAAAATCGACTTTGTTGACACCAACTTAAACAACTCCCTCAGTTCTTCTGATAAGGTTTCCAATCGACTCAACATTGCCAGTACATCTCTCATTCTTTTTGATGAAGTAAGTACGTTTCAATATTATTTATTATATTCTGCTGAAGTTGACTTTCCCTTTCATCTTTTCATGGTTGATAAGTACCAGTTGAACACTGGGGTTGATGTAATCAACTTACCCCCTCCCTCCAAAGAGTGTACTGGGTACTTCTAACATGACACCAGCACGTATCAATTCTGTTGTGGCAGACGGGTCTTCTTGCGTACAGCAATGTGCCAGATGTCCTCAGTCATGCCTTTTGAGATCAGCCTTCATTACTTTGTCCCACATCTTCCTAGGTCTCCCTCTTCCACAAGTTCCATCCACTTTGTGATTGGCACTTCTGTATACAACTGTCAACATCCATACATATCACATGACCAAACTAGCGCAGTCTTCTCTCTTGCACACTGCATCTAATTCCTCTTATGCCCAACTTTCCCCTCAAAACACTAACTCTCTGCCACACATGTACCCTGTGCATATTCTGATTTACAAATCCTATCATTTGATTTTACTTTGGGAAACAACAAGGGTGGAGTGGTTACTTCACCTTTTAGAAATTGTAACCAAATCTCCCTCAAATTACACTTTATCATCATGAATAAAAAACATGTTGGATAATGTAATCTTCAATTCCCTGCACATAAAAAAGATGAGAGTGTCATGGCTAGAATGTCTTTGATCATGGTTGATGTAGAGCTAAACAGCATCACTACCAGTCATTTTCTGGGGGATTGATGAAGTAAGTACCAGTTAAGTACTGGGGTTGATATCTTCAACAGCCTCCCCTCCTGCATTTTGTGGCCTTGTATCAATGGTAACAATATTCATATGTAATAAGGCAGACTGGTTAGCAAAGTTGTCAGAATGCTTTGCAGTATATATTCTGAGTTCAGATATTACCCAGGTCAACTTTAGCTTTCATCCTCCTTCGGTCGATAAATGAAGTACCTCTCTGGGCCCCTGTGGATTAGTGAAATCGACAAGAACATTGGACAGGATACTTTCTTCTAGTATTTATTATGGCTCTTTGCATCAATGAGTTCAAATCTTGCTGTGGCTTGCATGTGTTGTGGATCAAAACTATCTGCTGGTTTGACACTTTTACATGGCCTTTGGGTACCTCTAGCAGAATTTACTCTGTTAGAAGCTTTCAAACCAGGTCTTCAGCTGGCTCAGAATATTCAGAACGTATTTGTTTCTAGGGAGACTAAGTCAAGTTGAAACACTGTCTACTAATCCACTGGCATTCTGAGGGGGAAAAACCTGTATTTTTTTTTTTTAACACTAAATCCTTTTCAGAGGTTTCTTTGAGAAAAAATATTACAGCTAGTGCCATTCTGTTCGAAAATACATATTGTTAATGTTCTACTCAGTAGTATTTTAATTTTTTGGAGTTATTTGCAGTTTAGCTCTAAAAAACAGTAAGGAATGTATATACATCCACACACACATTATTATTTATGTCATGGAATATATTTTAAAATAAATTGTGAAGTCTTCAAAAAAGCAATTTTTCCAAATACTCGCAACTATATAACATTAAATATATAAATATAGCACAGGCCGTCAGAAATTCCAGGTTGGTGCCTGGTGTGCTGGAGGACCACTGGTGGTAAGGTACTCCTTAGCTTTTGTTAAAGCATGTCTCTAGAACCCACTTCAAAACCAGGCTATGTCTGCTTCAATAACCAACAGTGACTTGGTCAATAATCAATGGCAAGATGAGCTGCTATGGATCACACTATCTCAAAGTGTGTATGCATGTGATATGAGACCACTTGTGAACTTGTATTCCCACCGAAACTCCTGAACACGAACTCTTACACTTCAACAACAAGATGAACTTGTTGGTTGAAGCTGGTTTAACCCACCTTGGGTGTGAATGCCACTGCTAGTACCAGTAAGTACAACTATTTAAATATGATTCTGTAGGTTGGTCTTTTATATTTGTTAATTTCAGGTTGATATTGTATTTGAGGAAGACAAAGGGTTTTGGACAGCCATTCTTCAATTTATGTCTTCTACCAAAAGACCCATTATTTTGACTTCTACGTCGGCAGACTTCAGCGAACAATTTACTGGGTCCTGTGAGCCACTACATTTTCACACGCCATCTACAGTAAGTATGTTCCAAAGATAGTTTTTAGCAAAGAATTATATACTCCAGTGTCTATAAAATAGGTTGACTTGAAAGTATATTCTCTCAGTATTCTTAACTCTTTAATATGTAAACCAGCCAAAATATTCCAGCTCTTTTATGCTAACCCTACAATATCATTCTCAAAATTATCTCCTCTAAATCTCATAGCTACAAGATAATGCATGATTAATTCAAAGCAATGTTAATGACTAAGCGAATACATTTGACAAAGAAATCTGAAACACAAGGATTAATCTTTTAGTGGTTTCAGTATCTGTAAAATATGTTGACTTGAAAGTATATTCTCTCAACATTTTATTCTTTTCTGTTATGGCCATGCTGGAGCACTGCCTTTTATTTTATTACACCTCTCCTTCTTGCTGTTTTATCTGTTGCCTCTTTTATCAGCATTGTAAATAAACACAAGCAAAGTTGATTTAGATGATTTGAGTGTAAAGTGACATAACTGAGGTGGAAAGAAATACCACAAGGTATTTTTGTTAGACGCATCAATTTCTCTGTTCCATTGTGACATTCACACTTCCTTCACAACCATATGGTTTCAGGTTCAATCTTACAGCACAACATCTTCAGTAAGTAATAGGCAAAATCTGTGCAGAAACCCTTTGTGTATGTTTGTGTGCGACCCAGTTTTAGAAAACCTTGGTCTTTCAGTCATCTGAAAAATATATAGGTAATTAATTTGATAGATATATAAGTGTGTGGGTGTATATATATATATATATATCATCATCATCATTTAACATCTGTTGTCCATGCTGGCATGGGTTGGATGGTTTGACCGGGGCTGGTAAGCTGGAAGGCTGCACCAGACTCCAGTCTAATTTGGCATGGTTTTCTACGGCTGGATGCTCTTTCTAATGCCAACCACTCTGAGAGTGTAATGGGTGCTTTTATGTGCCATTTGCATGACACCAGTATCTGTTATGACTGATTTTGCTTGGCTTGATAGGTCTTCTTTTTATGTACAACATAATGCCAAAGGTCTCAATCATTGCCTCTCTGAGGCCCAACACTCGAAAGGAACTCAGCCTCTTTACCTCTGTGAGGCCCAATGCTTGAAAGGAGCTCTTTATGTGCCACCAGCATGGGTGCCAGTTATGTGACACCAGCATTGACCATGACAATGATTTCACTTGGCTTGATAGGTCTTCTCAAGCACAGCATATCGTCAAAGGTCTCCGTCACATATACACACGCACAAGGGGGTGCTGAACAGTTTCTGGTTTTGAGGATATTGTGGAAGGCCTGGTTGGAGGCCCAACCTTCCAAGTTCTTTTACAAGGTTTAGAAAAACTGAATGACCTCTGCAATAAGTGTGTGAATCTGAGAAGGAATACATTGAATAAAATCGTAATTAACTGATCCTCCTGTATTTTCTTTTACCCAAAGCCAGGAACTTTTTAGCACCCTGTTGTGTGTGCGTGTGTGTGTGTGTGTGTGTGTATCATCATCATCATTTAATGTGTGTTATCCATGCTGGCATGGGTTGGATGGTTCGACTGGGCTGGCATACTGGAAGGCTGTATCAGACTCCAGTTTGATTTGACATGGTTTTCTACGGTTGGATGCCCTTCTTAATGCCAGCCACTCTGAGAGTGTAATGGGTGCTCTTACATACCAATTTCTGTGAAACCAGTATCTGCTATGGCTGCAATTTTGCTCGGCTTGATGGGTCTTCTTCTCAAGCACGACATAATGCCAAAGGTCTCACTCATTGCCTCCATGGGGTCCAACACTCGAAAGGAACTCAACCACTTTGCTTCCTTGAGACCCAACACTTGAAAGGAACTCAACCACTTTGTTTCCTTGAGACCCAACACTTGAAAGGAACTCAACCACTTTGCTTCCTTGAGACCCAACACTTGAAAGGAACTCAGCCACTCTGCCTCCGTGAGGCCTAATGCTTGAAAGGAACTCAACCACTTTGTCTTCACAAGGCCTAACACTTGAAAAGTGTTCTTTACATGCCACCAGCATGGGTGCACTTGGCTTTATATTGAAATAGTCAAAAACCTAACCTTGGTAAATTTTAAAATATTCTAAGGTAGGTAACTATACTTACCTGCTCTTTCTGTCAAAGTAAAAAAACTTCTGGTTTTTTAACCCTTTCGTTACTAACCTGGCCGTAGCCGGCCGAAAAATTTTTTGGTTCATAAAACTAACCCGGCCGTAGCCGGCCGAGCGTACCCATTGTTATTTAAATGTATATTTGAACCCAAATCTTGTTAGTACATTCGTTAAAACACCTGATTTCATTTTGCAAACAGTTGAGTTATTATCTCCCACATTGTTTGGTGTGATATTTGAACTCAGTGAATTTTGGAAGATTTTTTTCCACATTTTTTGCGGCGTTAATTTTTTTCAACTTTGAAGATGGAGAGGAGTTTCATGCTATCAAGCAGTGATTCCGAATTTGAAGGTTTTTCAACAGAAGATATGGAGATATCGAAGAAAAGAATGAATGAGCTACAAAAGCACGTGGTGAACGATAATGAATCGGATATTTCTGTATCCGAAACTGAAAGCAGCGGTTCTGAAAGCAGCGACGGCGACAGCGAGGATGATTTTACACCAGAAAAAGATTTTAAAAATATTTTTATTAACAATTTTTCTGAGGAAACAGGGTCTATCCATAGTCTTTTTCAGGAAGCGAAACCTTTAGACTTCTTTTTCATGCTTGTTTGAAATGATTACTGCGGAAACAAACTGTTACGCAGAATGTAAACAAGCCGGAAAAAAAAGATAGCTTGCGGTTTCTTGCAACTGTAGATGAAATACGGGCATTTTTTGCCATAAATATTGTTATGGGTATTAGACAGTTACCCAGAATAACAAATTACTGGAGCGATCAGTAACCTTTTGGCGATGAATATATTTCCAGTATTATGAACGAGTACGATTCGTGAAGCTGAACCAATATTTACATGTGAGAGACACTAGCAGTACACCCCCCCCCCAGTACGTGGAGAACTTTGAGACAAAAATTATGCAATAGAATTGATTAAGAACCCTTTCTTTAATTATGTTCCAAATATCACATTAATATGTTGATAAATAAAAAAGTTACAGGTGTTTAATGAGACTAGTCTAAATTCATGATTATTTTAGAATTTAATTGAAACTCATGAGGGGTGTATTTTGGTCAGAAATATAGTAACGAAAGGGTTAATGAGAAATCTCCCTATAAATTGCGTGACCCAAGTAAAACTTTTTGGTTTGTTATTCCATATGGAAAACAAATTAAAAGTAACCATCCTTACCTGTTTCATGAAGCCATCGAAAAGAACTTCCCCCAAAATTCCAGGTACACTCTATTTTCAATTCACATCGTATCAGAATTGGTTTCTCTAACACTAATAATCTCCTACAAATTATCTCCTTTCATAACAACTATATTCCTAACGGTAAAAGAGTTTCACGTATTAATTATAGTAACAATGATATTAATAATGATAATCACTTCTTAAATAATATCAATTGTAATAAAGAATAAAAAGTTTAGAATGGTATAACAATGCACTATAGAACAAAAAATGGACTATATACCTGTTGTAATTTGGTTATCTATAGATAACCGATGATATTTCGGAATTACAATTCCTTCTTCAGATATTCTTAGCTGGAGTCTCTGCTATTTGTAATATTATTTGTAATTGTGGTCCAAATAAAACTTGCAGTTTCAAAAGAAATTTATAATGTTGTTTATCAATGTAAAGTTTCTTCAGATGATCGGGGGGGGGGGGGGGTATATCTTGGAAATCTGCCAGCCCAATGGTTTCTCTTCAGGGAAGAATTAATAGTCAAGACTATTTAAGCATTTTATCTGAACAAATTCATCCTATGGTTGTGAAACTGTTTCCGGAGGGAAACACAATCTTTCAGGATGATAATGCACCAATTCACACAGCTAAAGTTGTTACTGAATGGCACGAGGAACATTTTAGTGAAGTTGAACATCTTATCTGGCCACCACAGTCCCCACATCTCAATATTATTGAACCTTTATGGTGCATTTTAGAAAAACAAGTAAGGAGTCGATATCCTCCACTATCATCACTACAAGAACTGGAGACAGTTTTAGCTGAAGAATGGACAAAAATTCCTTCGGAAACATTTCAAACTTTGTTTGAGTCTATACCTCATAGAATTCAAGCTGTAATTACTGCCAAAGGCTGTCCTACCCCATATTAAAATAAATTTGTTTGAAATTTTAAGGTGTTTCCATTATTTTGTCCGACCTATGTATGTATGTATGTATGTATATATATATATGTGTGTGTATATGTATGTATGTGTGTGTTCGGATATATATATAATTATATAAATGCATATGTAGTCGATAGCTTCCGCTATCTGGGCGACCAAGTTAGTAGTGGGGGTGGGTGCGCTGAAAGTGTAGCTGCTAGAATAAGAATAGCCTGGGCAAAGTTTAGAGAGCTCTTACCCCTGCTGGCGACAAAGGGACTCTCACTCAGAGTAAAAGGCAGACTGTATGACGCATGTGTACGAACAGCCATGCTACATGGCAGTGAAACATGGGCTGTAACTGCTGAGGACATACGTAAGCTCGCAAGGAATGAAGCCAGTATGCTCCGTTGGATGTGTAATGTCAATGTGAATACCCGTCAGAGTGTAAGTACCTTGAGAGAAAAGCTGAACATTAGAAGCATCAGTTGTGGTGTGCAAGAGAGACGATTGCGCTGGTATGGACATGTGGTGAGAATGGATGAGGATAGCTGCGTGAAAAAGTGCCACACCCTAACAGTTGAGGGAACCCGTGGAAGAGGTAGGCCCAGGAAGACCTGGGCTGAGGTGGTGAGGCAAGACCTTCGTACATTGGGCCTCACCGAGGCGATGACTACTGACCGAGACCTTTGGAAATGTGCTGTGCGTGAGAAGACCCGGCAAGCCAAGTAAGATCGTTGCCAGTGCCCCTGGACTGGTTCTTGTGCGGGTGGCACATGAGATGCACCATTTTGAGCGTGGCCGTTGCCAGTACCGCCTGACTGGCTCCCGTAGGATTTTCGAGCGAGATCGTTGCCAGTGCCCCTGGACTGGCTTGTGCGGGTGGCACATAAAAGACACCATTTCGAGCGTGGCCGTTTTCGTGCGGGTGACACGTAAAAGCACCCACTACACTCTCTGAGTGGTTGGCGTTAGGAAGGGCATCCAGCTGTAGAAACTTTGCCAAATTAGATTGGAGCCTGGTGTTGCCATCCAGTTTCACCGGTCCTCAGTCAAATCGTCCAACCCATGCTAGCATGGAAAGCGGACGTTAAACGATGATGATGATATGTATTTTTTAGTGTGTACAAATAACATGGAAAAAATAAATAAATAATTACCAGGGTAGCAAAAATTCATACAAGTGCCAAGGATGCTACAGCCTTTTTATCAAGGTAGAATTTCCAGAGTTTAATGAAATGTTTTTGTATAACATAGATAAATTAAGAAATGGAGCTAAATGCAGGTGTTATTCAAATCTTTATACTTCCGGCATATGTTTCGAAGAAAACATATGTCGTAAGTATAAAGATTTGAATAGCACCTGTGTTTAACTCTCTTTCTTTTTCTCTCTTTCTCTCTCTTTCTCTCTCTCTCTCTCTCTCTCTCTCTCTCTCTCTCTCTCTCTCTCTCTCTCTCTCTCTCTATATATATATATATATATATATGTATGTATGTATACATATATATGTATATGTATATATTTCCTTTAACATTAATTGTGTTGACAAGCATTTATATGTATTTCTGTATGTAGATAGATACAGATTTATGTATTGTGAATATAATTTTTTTTTATACAGAAAACCTTAACAAGTCATTTGCAGACGTTGTGTTTGGCTGAGAATGTTGTGACCAAAGCTTCTGAAATATCTGACCTAGTGACATATTACAACGGAGATGTCAGATCTTGCCTGTTAGCTCTCCAGTTCTGGGTAAACTCTGGTGCTTCTGGCTTTCCTGTCAATATACCTCTATCACATGTCGGTTGCAGCAACCCTTCTTCACTTCCTGACAACAGCAGCAAGCCCAAGTCTGAAGCCGTTCACACTGAAAATTCCAAGGAAATTGCAGAGAAGCAGCTGGAATTAAAGGACACTGATGATGTTTCCAAACAAGAATTTGCTGCCCATTTACATTTCTTGGAGAGTTATTTGGCTATAGATCCAGTTCAGTTGCAGTTGTTGCGCCTTGAAAATGACACATCAAAGGTATTTAGAACCTTCAAATTGATAATTATAAAAAGAGATTAGCCTAGTTATTGTTGTTTAATTACAGGTCAAATGTGATTGAACAGACCTGAGTAGACCAAAAGTATTCCATTTCAACAAGGACCATCTGGTTACATTTTTAGGTGTGGCTGTGTAGTTGAAAAGCTCACTTCCCAACAACATGGTTTTGGGTTCAGTCCCACTGTGTAGCACTTTGAACAAGTGTCTTCTATAGCCCCAGGCCAATCAAAGCCTTGTGAATGGATTTGGTAGACAAAAACTGAAGGAAACTTGTGTATGTGTGTGTGTCTTAGTATCTCCTTGGCTTCACAGAATGTGATGGTTGTAAACGAGTTTCACCATCATACAAGTGGTATCCTTCATTTCCAATCTTCCATGGAAACATGTCTTGTCTTGGAAATAATAACTTGCTTGGAAACAAGTGAGAGTTGTTGACAGGAATGAATCCAGCCATAAAATATTGCCTTCAACAAATTCTATCCAACCTGTGCATGGAAAAGTGGACATTAAAATGATGATGACAATTATGTCTGGGACTTTGTTATCCAAGGTGGCCTTTCTTTTACTACGTAGGGTTTTATTGGAACAATAGTTCTGGCTGCTTGTAATCAAATAGTGATTTCCTTGTTGGTTCCTATAAACAATACCAGTAAACTAGTGGAGTTGATTTAAACAGCTATTCCCAACACCCCATAAAAATATTTAACTCTGTACCTGTTAGTACATAATTATTATTAAGCAAAATAATTTCCTCCTTTTTTTTTTGTGTCACGTGGTCATGCTGGAGCGCTACTGTCATCATCATTGTCATTTGTATTGGCAAAATCATTAGATCACTTGTCAAAATTCTTTGTTGTATTCAATGATAGCTCTTTACACATTCTGAGTTTGAATCCCACCAAGGCCAACTTTGTTTCATCCTCTTGGAGAGGGGGGGGGGGGTCACTAAATTAGAAGAAAAGTACAGGAATTCATTTAACCACTTGTCCTCACACTCCCCTCCCACTATATTTCTGGCTTTTTTTTGTCTATATCAGAAATTAGTGTTATTGTTCATTGAATTTGTGTAATTGTTAGTGATGGGACTATATATCTTGTATTTAGTTTGTTCCTTTACCTTCCGTGTTCAAATTCCACCAAAGCCAACATTGCTTTTCATCCTTCTGGGGCCTGGTAAAATATAGTAACAGTCAAATATTGAGATTGATTTGATTGATTGTACACTTTCCCTAAGTTTGTGTTGTACTAATGTTTGGAATTTTATTTTTTCAGACTCCCATTGATGTAAACCAGCTGGACAATTTAACTCAGGCGTGCCAACATTGTTATTCACAGAAATTTTATTTATGCCGTCAACTATTTCTTTCTATACTTTGTTTATCTCGAACAACATTACCTCCATTCAACCTCAGCTTACATGCTTTAAAAAAGGTTACGAAACACAATGTGCCAGAGGCCATACAAAGGTTAAAAAGTGATTTATATGACAGCGAAACATCCTGTGATGATGTCATCTGTCCGACTGTTAAAGAACAGAGCTGTAGAACCGACAGAAATGATATTAAACCACTTGAAAACTATTCGGAAGACTGTGTCGTTAATAATTCTATGGAAGATAATGATTTAGAACTTCATCAGAAAACTTCTCCTCTTAGTAATCTGGATGAGAACACAATACTTCCATCACAGGAGAGTTCTGATTGGAAAACTCTTGGAGGTATTAGCAAATTCTATGACTGTTGTTCCGACATAGATATATTTTTAACTTCTTGTTCATCAGAACTTTCTGTCAATCCTAATACTCTGAGATCTGTTAATTGCCGCAGTTCTCTCTCTCCAGGATTATGGGATGAATTTCCAATCCTAAGCAATGAGCTTCGCCATTCTCAGACATTTACAGAACACACAGCTGATATTGCTGCCCATATGGAAGTGAGGTCCTACTTGAAATGTCGGCAAGATGTGGCTTCCTCCACCTGTGCTGCTGATTTGAAACAGCTGCAGCAAAATACCTCAATGTCTACTTCTCAACACCACTCAGATTTTGTAGAACCACCACAGCAACAAGACAGGAGGTTAGTTTTTGCCAATTTTATTAATTCTTGCCATTATTATTGTCAGGTAAGTAACAGCAACTCATCAGGTATTATTATTAAAGACTGTGTCTGACACAAGTGAGAATGAAAAATTGCTGATCCTTCAAGTGTAAAATTCTTCAGGTTTCAAAGCAAAGAAACACTCGATATCATTTTTAATCTCCCCAAAATTAATAATCTGTTTCCCTTTTAAACCAGTGGTTCTCAACGATTTTTCATTTATTGACCTCCTTGATTCTTCTTTTACTTGGATAGACCATTAACCATTCATCATCATCATCATCATCATTTAACGTTCGTTGTCCATGCTGGCAGGGGTTGGACAGTTTGATCAGGGCTGGCAAACTGGAAGGCTGCACCAAACTCCAGTCTGATTTGGCACGGTTTCTACAGCTGGATGCCCTTCTTAATACCAACCACTCCAGGAGTGTAATGGGTTTAAAATGTTTTTAAAAATCCTGCCATATTTTTATAATTAATTCCTTATAATATGAATTGTATAAAAAAATTGTCAAAACATTTTGTGTATTATCGAAGTATAATCAGTTTATTGCACATAAATTTTAATAACAAAACCTTATATGGACCCTAACCATGTGGACCCTGGTTGAGAAACATTGCTCTAAATGTTACAATGATCTGAAAATGTGATAGTCAGATGGAGCAAGGTCAGGTGGACGTGTTGAAACTTCCATTTTTAGTGTCATAGTTTTTGCATTATTATGTAAGAACAACACCCTGCTGGGTGCTTTTACTACAGGCAACTCTTTGATTTAGCTGAGAAGCGAAGTCAGATGACGAGGGACCCATTGATCATGTTTTACCCTTTAGCATTCAAACCAGCCATATCAGATTTGAACACTAAAGGTTTTAAACTGTTTTATGATAAAACTGGCCAGATCTTGCATCTCACACCAGCCCTGCAATACCATTCTAAAATTAAACAAGCACATCATTGAAATCTCTAAACTTCAAGGTAATGCATGATTAATTCAAACCAATGTGAATAAATAAGCATCACATTTGAGAGAGTAATCTGAATGCTAAAGGGTTAAACACTTACTTTAGTTCATGGTGGTTTTTGATCAAGGTGTTACCTGGATTGAACTGTTTTGCTAATTCTCATGTAGTTTGTTTTGGATTTTCCTCCTAGTTTTCAGAAGCTCAGTATTAATAGAATTTGGTCATTCCAATCGAAGGGAATCTGCATGAGAAAAGTTTCCTGAGCAAAACTGGCCTAATCAACATTGGCATGTTCATTACTTTATTTCTAACCAAAATACACCACTTACCTGTTTCAACTAAATTCTAATGTAATTGTGAGTTGAGACTGGTTTCATAAAACAACTGTAACTTTTTTTATTTATCAACATATCATGGGTGCAGACATGACTGTGTGGTAAGGAGCTTACTTCCAACCACATGGTTCCAGGTTCAGTTCCACTATGTGGCATCTGGGGCAAGTATCTTCTACTATAGCCTCAGGCTGATCAAGGCCTTGTGAGTGGATTTGGTAGACGACAACTGAAAGAAGCCTGTCGTATGTGTGTGTGTGTGTGTGTCTTTGTGTTTGTTCCTCACCACTGCTTGACAACCAGTGTTGGTGTGTTTACGTCCCTATAACTTAGTGGTTCAGCAAAAGAGACTGATAGACCAGGCTTTAAGAAAAAAATAAGTACTGGGATTGATTCATTTGATTAAAAATTCCACCAACCACATGGTCCCGGGTTCAGTCCCACTGCGTGGCATCTTGGGCAAGTGTCTTCTACTATAGCCTCGGGCCGACCAAAGCCTTGTGAGTGGATTTGGTAGACGGAAACTGAAAGAAGCCCGTCGTATATATGTATATATATATATATGTATGTGTTTGTGTGTCTGTGTTTGTCCCCCCAACATCGCTTGACAACCGATGCTGGTGTGTTTATGTCCCCGTAACTTAGTGGTTCGGCAAAAGAGACCGATAGAATAAGTACTAGGCTTCTAAAGAATAAGTCCTGGGGTCGATTTGCTCGGCTAAAGGCGGTGCTCCAGCATGGCCGCAGTCAAAAGACTGAAACAAGTAAAAGAGTAAGGTTGTGCCCCAGCATGGCCACAGTCTCATAACTGAAACAAGTAAAAGATAAGGTATTAGTGTAATTTTTAGAACACAATTCAACAAACTGTTCTTAAATCTATTGCATAACTAGCCAACTCTAGTCCTTTGGACAGTTTAAGTTGCTTTGATGGTGTTTTTTCACCAAATGATTGAACTACTGAGAAGGTTTATGAGTAGCATGGCAATTTATGTTTCCGATTAACCTAGGAACAGAAAACCAAATTGAAGGCTGGTTATTGTGGAGGTCATTGCACTTTAATGATCATAGAACATAAAAGTTTGCAAGAGATGCAAAGTAGAGCTACTGAAGTGTTTTGGGAGTAGATTATGGATAATGATTACAAAATATAGGTGCCATCCCGATTTCGCTTTCGCTTGCTCCAATAAGTCTTCACAAGCTGAGTTTCGTGTCCCAATGAAGGAGTCGACGTTGGCATGGCTGCCAGTCGTCGAATTTAACTCGATTTCGATTTCACTTGCCTCAACAGGTCTTCGCAAGTGGAGTTTAGTCTCCAATTTAACTCGATTTCGATTTCACTTGCCTCAACAGGTCTTCGCAAGTGGAGTTTAGTGTCCAATTTAACTTGATTTCGATTTCACTTGCCTCAACAGGTCTTCGCAAGTGGAGTTTAGTGTCCAATGAAGGAAGGTACGCATAAGTGGACTGGCTGAGGCCTTAGATTTAGGTCTTACTTGGCTTGCCGGGTCTTCTCACGCACAGCATTTGGCAGAGTTTCTACGGCTGGATGCCCTTCCTAAACGCCAACCACTCAGAGAGTGTAGTGGGTGCTTTTATGTGCCATCGCCACGAAGGCCAGTCAGGCAGTACTGGCAACGGCCATGCTCAAAATGGTGTATTTTATGTGCCGCCCGCGCAAGAACCAGTCTAGGGGAACTGGCAACGATTTCGCTCGAAAGTCCTTACACATGCCGCGGGCACAAGTGACAGAAAGACGACGCTGGGCACAGGTGCCATCACGATTTTGATTTCACTTGCCCCAATAAGTCTTCACAAGCTGAGTTTCGTGTCCCAATGAAGGAGTCGACGTTGGCATGGCTGCCAGTCGTCGAATTTAACTCGATTTCGATTTCACTTGCCTCAATATGTCTTCGCAAGTGGAGTTTAGTGTCCAATTTAACTCGATTTTGATTTCACTTGCCTCAACAGGTCTTCGCAAGTAGAGTTTAGTGTCCAATGAAGGAAGGTATGCATAAGTGGACTGGCTGAGGCCTTAGATTTAGGTCTTACTTGGCTTGCCGGTCTTCTCACGCACAGCATATTTCCAAAGGTCTCGGTCAGAAGTCATTGCCTCAGTGAGGTCCAAAGTTCGAAGGTCGTGCCTCACCACCTCATCCCAGGTCTTCCTGGGCCTACCTCTTCCACAGGTTCCCTCAACTGCTAGGGTGTGGCATTTTTTCACAGAGATATCCTCATCCATTCTCGCTACATGACCATACCAGTGCAGTCGTCTCTCTTGCACACCACAACTGATGCTTCGTAAGTTCAACTTTTCTCTCAAGGTACTAGTATGCACACTGACATTACACATCCATCGGAGCATACTGGCTTCATTCCTTGTGAGCCTACGCATGTCCTCGGCAGTCACAACCTACGTTTTACTGCCATGAAGCATGGCTGTTCGTACACATGCGTCATACAGTCTGCCTTTTACTCTGAGTGAGATGCCCCTTGTCACCAGCACAGGTAAGAGCTCTCTGAACTTTGCCCAGGCTATTCTTATTCTAGCAGCTACGCTTTCAGCGCACCCTCCCCCACTACTAACTTGGTCACCTAGATAGCAGAAGCTATCAACTACGTCTAGTTTTTCTCCCTGGAATGAGATAGAAGTTGTTTTCTGTACATTTACAGTGTTTATTGCTCCTGAACATCTGCTACATATAAAAACTAACTTCCTAGTTAACCTTCCTTTGTTATTGCTGCACCTCTTATGTACCCATAGCTTGCACTGGGTGCATCTTATAAAGTTTCTACCTACGCCTTTGCTATTAGGACTTTGGTTTTAGCTAGGTTGACTCTAAGGCCCTTCGACTCTAGTCCTTGCTTCCACTCCTGAAACTTCTCCTCTAGTTCTGATAGTGACTCAGCAATTAGTGCAAGGTCATCAGCATAGAGGAGCTCCCAGGGGCATCCTGTCTTGAATTCCTCTGTTATCGCCTGGAGGACTATGATAAATAGGAGGGGGCTGAGGACTGAACCTTGGTGGACCCCTACCTCTACCCGGAATTCTTCACTGTACTCATTGCCAACCCTCACCTTACTGATAGCATCTCTGTACATGGCTCGCACAGCTCTCACTAACCATTCTTCTATCCCTAGTTTCCTCATTGACCACCAAATAAGGGATCGGGGGACCCTGTCAAAGGCTTTCTCCATATCAACGAAAGCCAGGTACAGAGGTTTATCTTCAGCTAGGTATTTCTCCTGCAGCTGCCTTACCAGAAATATAGCATCAGTTATAAAGGACACAGGTTCGTGTGTCACATAGCTAGCTAGAGGCGATGGCCTCTTGGAGCTAATCCACGGCAGCATTCATCCTATTTTTGGGACTGCCATGTTGGCTTGGCGATAATTATTAATATCCAGTACCACTGCCGTAGTCTCCTTTAGAGAGACTTAGAAATATTCATATATCTCTCTCTCTCTCTCTCTCTCTCTCTCTATATATATATATATATATATATATATATATATATATATATATATATATATATACATACATATTGCTATATATATATATATATATATATATATATATATATATATATATATACATATTGCTATATATATATATATACATATATATACATGTTCAGGTGCAATAAACACTGTAAACAAACAGGAAACAACTTCTATCTCATTCCAGGGAGAAAAACTAGAGGTAGTTGATAGCTTCCGCTATCTGGGTGACCAAGTTAGTAGTGGGGGTGGGTGCGCTGAAAGTGTAACTGCTAGAATAAGAATAGCCTGGGCCAAGTTTAGAGAGCTCTTACCTCTGCTGGCGACAAAGGGACTCTCACTCAGGGTAAAAGGCAGACTGTATGACGCATGTGTACGAACAGCCATGCTACATGGCAGTGAAACATGGGCTGTGACTGCTGAGGACATGCGTAAGCTCGCAAGGAATGAAGCCAGTATGCTCCGCTGGATGTGTAATGTAAATGTGCATACCCGTCAGAGTGTAAGTATCTTGAGAGAAAAGCTGAACATAAGAAGCGTCAGTAGTGGTGTGCAAGAGAGACGATTGCGCTGGTTTGGACATGTGGTGAGAATGAATGAGGATGCTGTGTGAAAAAGTGCCACACCCTAACAGTTGAGGGAACCCGTGGAAGAGGTAGGCCCAGGAAGACCTGGGCTGAGGTGGTGAGGCAAGACCTTCGAACATTGGGCCTCACCGAGGCGATGACTACTGACCGAGACCTTTGGAAATGTGCTGTGCGTGAGAAGACCCGGCAAGCCAAGTGAGATCATTGCCAGTGCCCCTGGACTGGCTCTTGTGCGGGTGGCACATAAAAGACACCATTTCGAGCGTGGCCGTTTTCATGCAGGTGACACATAAAAGCACCCACTACACTCTCTGAGTGGTTGGCGTTAGGAAGGGCATCCAGCTGTAGAAACTCTGCCAAATTAGATTGGAGCCTGGTGTAGCCATCCGGTTGCACCAGTCCTCAGTCAAATCGTCCAACCCATGCTAGCATGGAAAGCGGACGTTAAACGATGATGATGATGATGATGATGATGATACAGGTTCACATGTTTCTACTGCAACAATAAGTAACTGTTGCAATTGCAATCCTACTATAATACCGGTGCAGTTTCTTCAGGGTCTTCACTTTAATATCCATTGATTTAACTGTTTAAAGATTTTCGTTTATCTACTCTGCATTGTATGATGTGGAGTTCTTTTAGACACAAACTGCCTTTTGATTGGGTAATCACTTGTAGCCAGTCATTTCAAAACATTCTGTTGTTTAAATGTTCATTACTCATTTATATTGAGCAAAGGTAAATTTCCTCAAATGCAAGTATATTAATCACAATGTTTCTATCATAGAAACTTGTAAAGCAACCCACTTTGCATAATGCCAGCTTGCTGAATGCACATTGGAAACTTGTTTCAACGGACCACCCTCTGAGAACTTTTCGTTTTTGTTGAAGATATTTGCAACCCTTGATTTTTATTTAATTTATGGAGATCAGAGGGATATCCCTCTTTTTTAGGATGAAAAACTAACCCTCAACTGCATTGCTACATTTGCTCATAACTGCAGATGAATACATTGCTTTTGACCCCCTCCTGACTTGGTATATAGTATAAATGCATTAACAATACCCTTTACCAGTGGTTCTTAACCTTTTTACTACCACACCTCTCCTAGGAATTTGTTTTCTCCACACCCCCTTGCATCTATGAATAAAATTCCCTCCCAGATTTTAAATATAATCTAAAATATGTTTTCAGTTTTTTCATTGAATATGAATTGGTCACATTATACAAAAATATATATAATTTTATATATAGTCACATTATCCAAAAAGTGAGACACTTGATACTGTTTCTCAGCAAAAAAATTTTCTTTTATTGAATATGAATTAGTCACATTATTAGTGAGATTACAAGATGTTGAATGTGTGGTTGAATGCCAGAGAGTGCACAACATAAGTCCCTTTCAACGGTCAGCCTGTTTCTGTACTTGGTCTCGACAGCAATGAGCATGCAAAATGCAGCTTCACATAAATATGTGGATCCAAACATAGCTAAAATCTGCAGAGCCTGATGTGAGATCAGAGGGTGAACAGGAAGGTACTTGATCCAAAACGTTTCAAGATCCAGTTCTTTGAAGTCTTCCTTAGCTGGAGAGTTGACCTTCAGCTCAAGAAACTCCTCTTGCACTTCATCCAAAACATCAGTCACTTCCTGATGAATTTCCAAGCTTCACGCATTTCATCTGTTCTGGGAAGTATCTGATGAATTCTGTTTTCAAGTCAGTCAGATGTGTGATTATTTGTTTCTTTCACTCAGAATCAGGGTTACCGTGAATGAGAGCAGAATCCAAGTAACTAAAACTGGCTGTATTACCCTGCTGAATTCAACATTTCCAGAGGTCGAGTTTGACCATGAAGGTTCGAATGGTGTTGTGGTGCGTGAGAATGTTAATGTTTTCCCCTTGTAGTTTAAGGTCGAGGGCATTCAATGCTTCGAAGATGTCCACCAGGTAAGCTAGAGATAGCTGAAAGCCTTCAGACTGGAACTTGTCATGGAGATCTGCCTTCTGCTTCAAATCAAGAAATATTGCTACTTCTTCTCATAGTTCATAAAGCCGTCCAAGCATGTTCCCCTCTGATAGTCATTGTACGTTCATGGGAAAAAGCAATGCTTCATATTCAGATTCCATATCTTTACACAACAGTTTGAAAAGACGACTGTTTAAGGCTCCACCTTTAAAAATGTTGACAACCTTGATAGACACTAGAGTAAAGATTGTTTGCCAACATAACATGACAGTCCTAGCTTAGGACGAATGTTGCTGTAATTTAGCCCCAGGAGACACCGTCTCCAGCTGGCTATATGACATGATCTGTGTTCTTATATTTTCGAACAAGGGAATCTAGCACCCCCTCTCAGCTCAAAACAATATCTGTGTATCGCGATCTCTCATTGTGAGATTTAAGAACAGTAATTTTCTAACTTATAGACATGTTCAGAATATTTCTCATTTCAGTGGGTAAGGTTCTGGTTGCTAAGGCTACATGATGAAGTATGCAGTGTGTACCTACAACAGATAGATTTTTTTTCTTTCACCCCAGTAATGAATCCAGACTGCAGACTAAGCATGGCTGGAGCTCGATCAGTGCACACCTCTACCAGCGAATCTCATGAAAGTTAGTTTTCCTGAAAGAAGTTTGATGCATCACGAAAAATAGCTGCTGCTATTATACAACTATCCATAGGGTGACAGAACAACATTTCCTCTTTTACACAGTTGCCTGATACAAAACAAGCATATACCAGTAGCTGAGAACACTGAGTGATGTCAGTTGTTTCGTCACACTGGATGGCAAAAACAGGAGAATCTCTTGTCTGGTTCAGAATTTGATCTTTGATGTCTTGAGACAAGTTGTCGATCCTTCTCTTGACTGTATCGTTTTATAGTGAAATCTGGGAAAGCTTGTTTGCACTATCTTTCCTCAGCAAGAGTTCTACTGCACAGAGTAGACTTGGTTTTATGAGAGACTCTCCAATGTTATGGCTCTTCCTGTTCTTTGCAATCAACATGGCGATCTCATAGGAAGCCTTAACGAACATTGAAGTTTGTTGCCAAAATGCCCCACTGCTGTCCAACTTAGCTTGCTTCAAGGAATGTCTTTTTGTTACAAAGAATGCCTTGGGCTTGTCTGCAAGAGCAGGATATGTTGTCCTCAAGTGGTGTTCCAAGCATGAGGGTCATATTCTATTATTGCTCAAAGTTTTGTAACCTATCACACACTGGGGGACACAAATCTAAATTGAATATATTCAAGACACTTCTGTTTCTTTGCACTCATTGCAAATTATTTGCTGTGCAGTGGACAACACAAATATGTGAACAAAAGATAAGACACATGTAAGGTAATGTCAAGGCTCAAGTTAGAACGCTTGGAGTAAAAAGTTCTGAAAAAATTAAAACAAAAATTTGGAATAAAAGTTAAATTAAAAGAAAAGTTATACAAAAAATTTGTACAATAAAACATTGTATGTATGTGTATGAAAATATAAAAAAAAGTTTTTTTAAAAAGGAAAAGATTTTGCATAGCTTTTAGTTTTACCTAGAACTTTCTGTAATATTTAAATCTGAATTTTAGTTTAACATGTGGATTTATATTATAATTTTTTTCATACAAAATAATTTACTATATTTTTATCATAAGAATAAGTCCTGGGGTTGATTTGTTCAATTAAAGGCAGTGCTCCAGCATGGCCGCAGTCAAATGACTGAAACAAATAAAAAATACAAGACTAAACATTTAATATTAAAAATTTGGGTTTTATTTTTGAAATTTTTTATTTTTCCAATCAGTGTTTTAATTTTTTATTTTTCCAATCAGTGTTTTAATTTTTTATTTTTCCAATCAGTGTTTTAATTTTTTTGAGACTTTATTAAATTGAGTGATAATACATACTTTTTGTTTTATTTCCTATTTTTAAATATATCATTCTTTTCATCTTTTCATTTTGCTAAAATTTAAAAATGGTTTTCAATTTTTAAAATTAAGTTAATATTTCTTATTATGTTACTATAATGATTTGATAATGTTTCAGCATGTCTCTTGATTTTTAAGAGTCCCGTTATTTCATATATATGAAAACTGTGGATCAAACTTGTTTATAATCTATTAACTGAAAAAGATGTTTGTCTTTACAGGATAATAATATCTAAGCTTTATACCAGTGGTTCTTAACCTGAGTCTTGTTGTAATGAAAAAAATTACAAAATAAAGGCAAATGTTAAAGCTACAATTCAGAATTAGTGAGGGTTTTGAGGGATATGAGGGGGTGGGTCAATAAGTACAGAAAATGAAAGCGGCACTTAGAATAAGAAATCTAAAGTTATAAGGTGATACTTTTGCATTTTCTCATAAGCTTCTCATTATTTGACCATGCTCTTGTTAAGAGAATAACAAATATAATTAGAAAAATTCCTGATTTTTCTCAAGGGCTCACGCCCCGCCCCCCCCCCCCGTTAAGAACCACTGCTCTATACCAAACTGAGCATTACCACCATCTATTATCCAGTATACCGACCAGTTGAGTGAATTGAGCCCTGTACTTAAGATTTCAGCTTTCAAATGACCTATGAAATAGAAAAATTGAATAAGTATCAACAAAGTTACCAGCAAAAGAAAATATATAGTTACTTGTGGCGGACCCTGTAGATATATATATATATATATATATATAATACACACACACACACACACACACACACACACACACACACACACACTCACACACACACACACACACACACACACACACACATGTGCATATTCATATCTATTATATAAAAGTCAATGTCTTTATGTGTATTCGTGTGTTACTTATAGATTTGAAAACTACTGCACCGATCCGAATGAAATTAGGGAAAAGGGTAATGCTGTATGTTTCATACAATTTCATGGACCAAAATTACTGGATGGATCCTTATGATATTTGGGACTTAGATTCAATGCATAAGGGCATGTATAATGCAGTATGTTTGGTTTGAATTTGAGGTGATTTAAAGGGGGCAGAAATTTCATAAATTTCCGATGTTGATGAAATTTCAACTACAGGTAATTGACACACATCAAGAAGTATTCCCAAAGTTTCCACTTCTCATGACGATTCCAAGACCCCCAAATGAGGGCTTTAACTCCCTAATTTTTATGATCCAAAACTACCTCAAAAGTACTGATTGGATCTTTATGAAATCTGGAAATTATATTCTATGCATAAGGACAGATGTAATGCAGTATATGTTTGAAAGTAAGGGGGCATAAATGAGGCCATAACCCCCATGAAAATTCATATATTTTTGCTGTTGATGAAATTTTAGCCATAGATATTAGACACAAATGAAGTAATATTTTTAAAATTTCAAGTTTTTAGAAGTCAGTTAAATCCCTTAAGGGGGGCTTAACACCCACAATTTAGTCATTTTTCCTAAGCCAAGACAAATACAATTGTACTCTTGGAAGCTGTAGGGTCACCCGAGCATAGAAGATGAGCGTTATTTGTAATTCAATGGTACAACAGTGTAAGAGTTTGCTTTGAGATATACTTAGATTGTGATTCCTGCAATGTGGTACATAAATTGTGAAATAAAGGAGAGGCATCTTTACCTCCATTGATTCAGTGGCAAAGTGTTATTTTGAGTAAAGTTATTTGGTTGCAGACTTCCTTTGAGTCTATTTATTATCACTGTGTCAGAGATAGTCCCCAGATGGTAATATTGATTTCAAGGCCTTCCCAGATAAGTGACTGGTTATTCAAAGACATTTATAGATTGCAAATTTATTCTGTCCAGTTACCTATAAGCATAGTGATTATTGGCAAACTCCAGAGGTGACACTTTCATTTCCCCTTAGCCCTCACGTCACACAGTTGTTAATGTTTGAGTTGGGTCACGCCCTTCCAATTGCTATAGATACGTAATGCATTTTATGGTCGTGCCTGTTACCTGTATGGTGAGGAATGCTCCACTGGGGAGTGGTAACGACAAGGGTAGGGTAGCTGACTGCTTATTGTGATCATTCATCTTTTCATTTCCTGTAGCTTTGCTCTCTTTTACAAACCCAGTGAACATACATATATTTCCGATTTCAAAGAAATTTGAACAATAGATATAAGACCCAAGTTAAAAAGATTTCCAACAATTCAACTTTTCTACTTGACTTTAAGACCCTCCCTCAATAGGGGCCTTAACTCCCACACCTTAGAGCTCCATGAGCTCCATTTTTCAGGAGCAAAAACCTTTGAATAGGTTCCATAAGATTGGATTTTGGAATCTGGGCATAAAGATGAGTAGTATGGGATAAATGTGTCATGATTAGAATTTTTGTTAGGGTGTGTAAAGAGGGAAAGAACCCTCATTAAAATTCTTCATTTGCAATTTTGATGAAATTTGAATCATAGGTATTCCAGCTCATTAAGAGAAAATCTAAAAGAAAAGTCTAATTCTTCAATTCCATGTGACACGGGTAACGCCGGGTATCTTTGCTAGTATATATATATATATATATATATGCATGTATACATAAGATGGGCACCTTTCAGTTTCCATCTATCAAATTCACTCACTAGGCTTTGGTCAGCTCACGGCTATTGTATATGATAATTGCCCAAGATGCCATGCAGTGGGATTGAACCCAGAACCATATGGTTGGGAAGCAAACTTTTTACCACACTGTCATGCTTGCACCTACCCATAATTAATATTGATTGCAAAAATTGTTCAGGTTTCATCTATGCACTTGGGAGACCACAAACAATCTTTCTTATCACTTTGTTTACATTCTGTTGAATGATTAATTTCTGCAGTAGTTGTTTTGAACAAACTAAGTGGTAAAAAAAGAAGAAAAAAAACTTATGATTTTGTCTCCTGGAAAAGACTGTGACTAGGTCCAATCTCTTGAGAAAAATCAACAAGAAAATTTGTTTTTAAACTTTATTCCATTCACATACAAATCCATTTTCTTTGTCACTGAGTTATCATTGGAATCACTTTCACTTTCGGAAATAGAAATACTTGATTCCTACTCACACGTTTGCTGTACCTTTTGCTTGATTTTTCCATATTTTTGGTTGAAAATCCTTCAAATTCTGATTCACTACTTGACAACATGAAACTGGTATCCACATTTTGTCAGTATTAAAAAATTTTCAAAAAAATCAATGTAAAAAAAAAAATGTGGGAAAAAAATCTCTAAAAATTCACAGCTGTTAGATACTGTAACTCAATAATTTACATAGTGAAATTATGTTTTCATGAATGTACTAATGAGAATTTGCTGATATTCTCATTTAAATATGACTAGGTTAATGCAGCCAGTTTCAGGTGCCTTGGTATCGAAAGGGTTAAAGCTTCATTTCTAAAGATAGAATGAATGTTTCTTGTTTTATTGTTGAAGAACCCCCTTTTGAATTCACACAGCATGCAGTGTCTGATATAAGTCTAATCTAAATTTATTTCAAAAGGGAAAAATCAAAGAGTAAAAACATGAATTAAACCACTGTGGTATAAAATAGTCTGTGAAGGAAAAAAAACATTAGAATGTAAAAATTAATGCTTATTTTACCAGAAGTATTAAAAAGGTACCTCTAAAGTGATCATGTCAAAAATTCAACAGAGCTTTCTTTATAACCTAATACTACATGGTAGTGTATTCTTAATTCATGAACTTTTACGCTAATTGAATTTCCAATTTGTAATCATTTTTCTTTTTTTATTCACAGTGTTTCTTTAGCTCGACAGAAAGCTGTAGAAAACGTCATCCACAATCTTCCAATATACCAATCCCTAAATTCCAACCTGATCTTTTTGGATTATTTTCCTGTACTTCGAAACATCTGTCGTACAGAGAAGGTTCGACAATTGGCTAAAGTGAAACGAAGGTATTCTGTATCTCTTTTCGTTCTATATATTGTTTTCATTCATTGGACTGTGGTTAAGCTGGAGCCACTACCCTTTAACCCTTTAGCATTTAAACCTGCCATACCCGGCCCAAATATGTTCAAACTAGCCAGATCTGGCTTCGCACACCTACCCTCCAATGTCATTCTAAAAATAAACAATCACATCATCAAAATTTCAAAGCTCCAATGTAATTGCATGATTAATTCAAAACAATTTGATCATTCAAGCATTACATTTGACAGAATGATCTGAATGCTAAAGGGTTTTAGTCAATGACCTAAATATATATTTCATTCTGGTATTTTATTGACCTCTAATTTATTAATTGAATTATAGCTGTTGATGTTATGGGATGCTGCTCAGTGCTTTGATTTTATTGTCATTCCCAAACATTGGCATATGTACACATCAACATCATCATTTTAACATCCACTTTTCTATGCTTGTATGAATCAGATGGAATTCATTGAGGCAGATTTTGTACAGCCAGCTCCCCCTCCTGTTGCCAACCCTCACTCATTTCTAACATGTCCAGTACATACATCTTGTACTGAACATGGTCTCCATGGAAGGATATCTTTTATGATGGTGATCCTTGTTTACAGTTATTACACAATGTTAAGAAACACACACACACACACACACACACACACACACACACTCTCCTTCATGTGCATCTATACATATATAACAGGTATAAGGCTTTGGTTGGCCCATAATTATAGCAGGAGACATTTGCCCTAGATACCGTGCAGTGGAACTGAACCCAAAGCAATGTGGGAGATTAGGCAGAAAATTGATGGGAGGAGTAGACATGAAGATAGCGGGGAGCAGGAAGCTGGCCAACTCTGAGGAGCAGAGGCCATTATAGTAGAAGCAGAAGGGAAACTCTTGCCCTCTGCTTCTACTATCATGTCAGAGGTGTGGGGCTGGTGCTAGATAAAAAGACCACAAAGTCTCTTATCAGCTGGCAACCAGTCAGTAATAGCATTATTCCTGCATGATTTCAAACCAGATTTGTCAAGACCACCATCATCCAGATCTTCTTGTGGAAGAAACAAAAAAGGACAATTTTTATGAACAACTACAGGATGTGATCAATAACACACCATGCTTTGAAATCAAGTTGGTTGTGGGGGACTGGAATGCTCAGCTAGATTCCAGCAGGTTTGGGGTAGAGCATATGAAAGGACCACATACAAGTGGAAGCAAAACAACTGAAAATGGAGAGCACTTTTTATTATTCTACATTGGCAACACCTTCTTCCCACACTCAACTATCCACAAAATGACCTGACAGTTTCTAGATGGAACAACCATCAACAAAATTGCCTTTGTGTGCATAAGTCAGCACTGGTGATCTTCACTGCAGGACATAAAGGCACAAAGTGGGGCTGATATTGGGTCTGATCATCATCTACTAACAACTGTGGTGCAGATCCGGTTAAAGAATAAGAGTTATAAACAAAACCATTTGCTATAGATAAGCTAAGACGATTAAAACAGTATGGATACACTGGTTTCCTTAAAATCATTTACTAGAGTAAGACAACACTGTCTCTTGTCACCAATGTTGTTTCTGATAGTCATTGATTTTGTTATGTGAAGATCAACGGTGGGACTGGCTGTAGGCATACCAGGGACAGAGACTGGCTATCAGACTTGGATTTTGTCGATAACGTTGCTCTGTTGGCTGAGAATCGCCCAACATTACAAGAAATGAGAAGAGAAATGGAAAGGGAAGCAGCAGAGACTGGGTTGAGAATCAACAGTCAAAAAACAGAAGTAACTCAAGTAGAGAAACAACTAAAAAGTGCACCAATGGAAGTTGGATGAGAACCAGTTGAAGAAATTACAAGCATAGTGACAAGCAACAGCGATGCAGAGACAGATGTAAGCTGCAGAATTAGCAAGGCAGTGGGAGTATTTAGAAGACTGACAACACTTTGGTGTAGCAATAACATAAGTATAGAAGTGAAGATTCAGCTGTACAAAACAGCAATACTACCAATAGCAATCTATACAGCTGGAAGATGACAGCAAAAATTACCTGCCAACTCAACGTATTTCACTGCCTCAGAAAGATCCTAAGAATCACTTATCGAGGCAGAGTGACAAATGAAGCCATTCTCCAAGCAGCAAGTGTAAGGCCCCTGCATGCAATTGTGACCAAATGAGAATGGCTGGACACATACTAAGACTGCCAGAGGAGAGGCTTGCCAAAACAGCCATGGGCTGGATGCTGCTGGAAAGTAAGAGAAAAAGAGGCCGGCCAAGGAAGATATGGCATAGTACTTTCAAAGAAGACCTACACAGACTGAACATCAGCTGGGAAGAAGCATACCGGTTGGCCAGAGACAAAGATAACTGGTGATTACTCACTGCTTGATATGTCACTCAAAGGCACCAACAGACCTAAAGAAGGACAAGAAGAAGAGGGGAATCTGAGTCTACCTGTGAGTGGATTTATGGAGATATTGTTGTTTAGCCCCAGGCTGTTTGTTCAGGGGCGGATAGGGATTCTAACATTTGATTTTGGTCAGAGGGGTCTCTTTAGTCTTCCTATATATGAGTGATTGGCTCTGCAGTAATTCCAAATAAGAACTTATATGAGAAAGAGATATTTTGTCCTCTCCAGTACCAGGGCTTGATAAAATGTACCTCATCCACTCTGTAAGACATATGCATAACCACAGAGTGAGTATGTATACTCTTTTACAAGTGGTAAATGATGGAGACCATGACAAATAGTTATCCCTTGTGAGGCAGCCCCTCGTCATGGTCTGCATTGTCTAGCACACAACAACAGAGGACCTAAGAGTTCCCTTCACCTTATTAGGGGTTACTGCAGTGTCAGTCACTCATAGGAGGACTAAAGCTTTCTCTCTGCTCTATAACAGTCCTTTTCTTTATAGTAATACATAAGATTATATTATTTCATGTGCATTTTCTTTTGCTAAGATATTGAGATGCATCTCTAGAAACAGATTTGTCTACAATTTCCAGTAATTGGTTTCAAATTTTGGCACAAGGCCAGCAACTTTAGGAGAGGGAGTAAGTCAACTACATCAACCCTCAGTGCTCAACTGCTACTTATTTTATTGACCCCAAAAGGATGAAAGGCAAAGTCAACCTCAAAGGAATTTGAGCTCAGAACGTAAAGATGGATGAAATGCCACTGAGCAGTTTTTGCCCAGTGTGCTATTTACAGTACTGCTGGGTTACTGCCATTTTCTAGTAATTGAGAGCAGACATGTAGTGGCTTGTTTTATGTTTCTTATTTCAGCAAAACATATTTATGACAAAGTGTAGTATATTGCCACTGGCTTATCGACACACGACTGTGTCCTGTTTGCCAAGGGAAGTTATCCCTCTCACCACGATCTGCAGCACGAACGGATCCGGATTTCAGGGTTATTTCCCTTCGTCGGCGTTCGATAGCTACTGACCTTGGTGAGAGAGACAAAAACTTGGCAATCTTATATCTTCTTTTCCAGTGAAATTCTTCACTGATATCGAAAAGGTGAAAACAAGCAATGTTAATTCTCTAAATGAAGTATTAACAGTAACTGCACGATAAAGTGTAGTATATTGCCACTTAAGTGTGGCTGACCCCTAGGGGTGGATGTTACTGTTGCTTTTAGCCCCAGGAGGACATCTCCTCCAGTTGGCTTATCGACACACGACTGTGTCCTGTTTGCCAAGGGAGTTATCCCTCTCACCACGATCTGCAGCACGAACGGATCCGGATTTCAGGGTTATTTCCCTTCGTCGGCGTTCGATAGCTACTGACCTTGGTGAGAGAGACAAAAACCTGGCAATCTTATATCTTCTTTTCCAGTGAAATTCTTCACTGATATCGAAAAGGTGAAAACAAGCAATGTTAATTCTCTAAATGAAGTATTAACAGTAACTGCACGATAAAGTGTAGTATATTGCCACTTAAGTGTGGCTGACCCCTAGGGGTGGATGTTACTGTTGCTTTTAGCCCCAGGAGGACATCTCCTCCAGCTGGCTTATCGACACACGACTGTGTCCTGTTTGCCAAAGGAAGTTATCCCTCTCACCACGATCTGCAGCACGAACGGATCCGGATTTCAGGGTTATTTCCCTTCGTCAGCGTTCGATAGCTACTGACCTTGGTGAGAGAGACAAAAACCTGGCAATCTTATATCTTCTTTTCCAGTGAAATTCTTCACTGATATCGAAAAGGTGAAAACAAGCAATGTTAATTCTCTAAATGAAGTATTAACAGTAACTGCACGATAAAGTGTAGTATATTGCCACTTAAGTGTGGCTGACCCCTAGGGGTGGATGTTACTGTTGCTTTTAGCCCCAGGAGGACATCTCCTCCAGCTGGCTTATCGACACACGACTGTGTCCTGTTTGCCAAGGGAAGTTATCCCTCTCACCACGATCTGCAGCACGAACGGATCCGGATTTCAGGGTTATTTCCCTTCGTCGGCGTTGGGGGGTCAGCCACACTTAAGTGGCAATATACTACACTTTATCGTGCAGTTACTGTTAATACTTCATTTAGAGAATTAACATTGCTTGTTTTCACCTTTTCGATATCAGTGAAGAATTTCACTGGAAAAGAAGATATAAGATTGCCAGGTTTTTGTCTCTCTCACCAAGGTCAGTAGCTATCGAACGCCGACGAAGGGAAATAACCCTGAAATCCGGATCCGTTCGTGCTGCAGATTGTGGTGAGAGGGATAACTTCCCTTGGCAAACAGGACACAGTCGTGTGTCGATAAGCCAGCTGGAGGAGATGTCCTTCTGGGGCTAAAAGCAACAGTAACATCCACCCCTAGGGGTCAGCCACACTTAAGTGGCAATATACTACACTTTATCGTGCAGTTACTGTTAATACTTCATTTAGAGAATTAACATTGCATATTTATGACACTCATTCATCAAAGTTAAAAACAAACTTATTTTATATCGATGCCAGTTATTTTTATAAATATCAAATCACCAATTTTTTTTTTTTTTTAACAATGTCTTCTCCCTCTTTTCTATTGGCAGATTTTTTCATTATTTTGACAATATCAATTTACAATTGAAGGAATCAACACTGAATATTTTATCATCTGGCTTTACGTGATAGGAACCATATATTGTTGTTTTCAAATTCTTGCTCTTCTATCTCTGGAATGGATCACAGAGCAGAAGCTGCTGGAATCACTCCATATAATTACTGTATCATATTTTAATGATAAATTACTCTTCATTTTTGATCATTGTTCAGTCTTTGCTTTCTTTATTTCATCTTCTTTTTTTTTTATTTAAACCCAGTTCCATTCATTTCTCATATGGATACATAAAAACAGACAGGGTTAATTTTAATTTTATTTGTCAGTAATCAGATCTGGTTCAGAAATGGCTATCTTTTCTTAAAATAAAAATACCATTGTCAATGATTGTTCATTTAAAATGATTTGGATCTTTTCTATTTGGCTTCACTTTTTTAAATTTTAAAATTAAGTGAAAATTTTCAGATTTGGTATATTGATGTAATTTTGCATGCTGAATCTGATGTTGTTATTCACTTGTTCCAGGTTTAAAGTTTGATAATTTTTACCCAATTAGAAACAATTTCTTCAATCGTATATGAAAGGTTACACAAATTGGTAACAGACAGGTAAGCAAACTACACAACAGCTTGGCTTGTTACCAAGGAAAGAAGGCGCTAATATATCTGCAGCTTTTGATTGGCTAAAATTACTCAAACTTTGCAAACTTGAAAAGCTATTAACTTTTTATTTATTAATTTAAGGCAAAAATGAATTTCATTTCCATAATTAGCACAAAAAATTCATCAATACACTGAATTTAAAATTAATAGGAACAAAATTGAAGGAATTGAAAAGTGAAAGTCAAACAGAAAAGACATGAAATTTCTAACCACTACGCCATATTTCTGGCTATTTGAATGACAACATAGAAGTTCCCTCATTTACTCATAATTAGCCCATGTGCCCAAAAAGAGCAGAATGACAGCTTCCTTGGAATTAATAGGAAAACAAACATCTGTTAACACTCGAAGATTAAACATGACAGCTTGACATACTCTTTTAGCCCTTGGCCAACCTTGATGAAGCAGAACATAGGTCAAAGATATTTCTCTTTATTTCATATATAATTTATATATACCACCTGACTGGCCTTTGTGCCGGTGGCACGTAAAAGCACCCACTACACTCTCGGAGTGGTTGGCGTTAGGAAGGGCATCCAGCTGTAGAAACTCTGCCAAATCAGATTGGAGCCTAGTGTAGCCATCTGGTTTCACCAGTCCTCAGTCAAATCGTCCAACCCATGCTAGCATGGAAAGTGGACATTAAACGACGATGATGATGATATATATATATATATATATATATATATATATATATAATCATTTAATGTCTAATCCATTCTGGCATAGATTGGACTATTTGACAGGAGCTGCTTGGACTCTACGTCTGTTTTGGCATGGTTTCTATAGTTGGATGCCCATCCTAACACCACACAGCACTCACAAGCCCACAAGATGGGGATCATTCAGCTGAAAAGGGATGCAGGAGACATGTCTGTATACAGTGACAACTATGATTTTACTTAGCTTGTCCTTCTTTGGACGCAAAACCCTGCTTGCGAAGATTGAACCAAATTCATTGATTGGCACCCATGCCAACCTTCCTTCATTGGACACTAAACTCAGTTTGTGAAGACCTGTTGGGGCAAATGAGATTGAAACTGAACCAAATTCGATGACTGGCGGTCTTGCTTCCGTGCCAGTGGCACGTAAAAAGCACCATTTGAGTATGATCGTTTCCAGCTTCGCCTTACTGGTGCTTGTGCCGGTGGCATATGAACAAAACATTGGACTGACTCCTGTGCAGGTGGCATGTAAAAAAACACCATTTGAGCGTGGCCATTGCCAGTACCGCCAGACTGGCCCTTGTGCTGGTGGCACGTAAAAAGCACCCACTACACTCTCGGAGTGGTTTGTGTTAGGAAGGGCATCCAGCTGTAGAAACTCTGCCAGATCAGATTGGAGTCTGGTGTAGCCATCTGGTTCGCCAGTCCCCAGTCAAATCGTCCAACCCATGCTAGCATGGAAAGTGGACGTTAAATGGTGTGTCTTTTCAAGCACAGCAAATCTCCAGGAGTCACAGTCCCTTGTCATCCCTTTGTGAGGCCCAATGTCTGAAGAATCTTTTTCACCTCCCATATCTTAGCAGGTCTACACTTTCCAGACATTACCTCCACAGTTAGAGATTGGCGCTTGATGATGCATCTGTCTTTGTTCATATGCAATACATGACTGCACCAGCACAATCTTCTCTCTTGCAAACTACATCTGATGCCTTGTATACCCAGTTTTTCTCTCAAATCACATTCTGTATATGCATACTGACATTACCCATTCAGTGGATTATACTGGCTTCATTTCTTTCAAGTTTTCACATATCCTCAGTAGTCATAGCCCATGTCTCACTGCCATGTAGCATAGCTGTTCATTCAGAGGCATCATACAATCTGCCTTTCAGCCTATTCTTATTCTATCAGCTTTGCTTTCGGACAACCTCCACCACTGCTAACTTGGTCAGCTAAGTAACAGAAACTGCCTACTATTTTAAGGATCCCTCCTGACATTTGAGTAAGTCTAGTTTTCGTATATTCTGTGTGTTTAATGTACCTGCATGTCTACCACATGTCTACCACATGTAACGATTACTTTTTCTGTTAATCTTCTAGTGATATTGCTGCATCTCTTATGTGTCTATAGCTTGCACTGGGTACACTGTATGGGATTTCTACTGACACCTTTTCTACATATCAAGCAAGGCCATCTCCCTGGAGGGATTTGTCTGTTTTCCTACTTATTAGGACTTGGGTCTTTGCTAAATTAACTGATTCCAGACCTTGCTTCCATATCTGAAATTTCTTCTCTAGTTCTGGTAGTGATTCAGCAATAAGAACAAGGTCATCAGCATAGAGGAGCTCCTCTACACCAATGACCTTGTCCTTACACATGCACACACACACACACACACACACACACACACACACACACACACACACACATGCATAGAGGGTTCAGCAGCTATATAGAGATTACGTTAATGGTTTTTCATAGCCGGTTTGGTTACTGTTTGTGTAATACTATTTTTATATGTTTCCTATTTGGAATTAGATAATAAATATATTTTACTTTTGAAGTAGGAATATATATTGATAAACATGTCACTTATAACTTATAAGTGTTATCATTATACATAAATCCTGACTCCAGCTACATAAATGCCATAGCGAGAAATATATACTCTGGAACGCTAACGGACATTTTATGTATGCATGTATGTTGAAGATAAATAAATTTGTGTTCTTTTAACCGCTATAAAAAATACACAGTTTCATAATTGCAGAAATAAATTTCATTAACAAGCTGAAGAACATGAAGAAAGAGAAAATAATTACTACATTATTTTATTTATGTACATTTAGCATTTATAGTACAATTGGAAAGTAAAGTCAATTTGTCATAGAGAGTTATGACTTAAAATTCACACTAGCTAATCTTTCATACTAACTACTAGAGCTCACAACAATTTAAATAAGTCTTGTTGGATTTTTATCATATACATGGCATAAAAAATAGCCAATATCTCAAGGAGTGAGTGTCATGGAGTTTAGTAACATCCTACGAACACTGATTAATTTCCCCAAAATCAGGGTTTCTGTAACTGCTCATACCTGAATTCTAAGAACCGTATTTTGTGAAAGAATTCTCTTTGACAAAAGTTTAGAATTCAAATATGGGCAGTAATTTTAACCAATGGGATACCAACAATTATGCTTGTTCGGGCAAACAACCATTACGTCATGTTACTGCCTTTTACGACTTGCTACAGGTTCACCAAGTCCAAAGAAGCAGATTTATATATATCCAGATATATATATATAAAAATACAAAAATGGGACAAAAATACATAGATGTGTATATATATATATATATATATAGTAATATATACATAGATGTGTATATATATATCTATATATTTGTAAAAATATGTGACACTTATTCGGTAGCCATGATAAAACTCCGAGTTTCGGATGTCAGGGCAGAAACCCACACTGCCATCTCTTCAGTTATCTGGCCATTGAAAATTGCTGTGAAAATGACCGTTAAACAAAGGGCAATTACTGTGTGATTGACCGTTATTAAGACAAAAGAGCTATTAGAATGACCGCTAAGTGAGGGGAGGGAGTAAAAATGTCCTTAGTGTTCGCGTAAGCGCACCAGTCCATACATGCGCACTCGCACACCCACGTACATGTGCCTATATGTATATACCCATCCACCCTCGCTTGAAAGACACATGGATGGAAGTTGGTAGTCAATATATTATTTAGCTACATTTGGATGTGTATAGGTTAATTCTTAATAACATGCTCATATATTGTTTACAACAACAAAAAAAAGAGAAGCTGCACGTATAACACATAACATAGAAGCAGCGCCCCACAGATGTACCAACACACACGAGATTGAAACATAGCCGACCTCACACACTTCTCATGAGGAATTCCGGAAGAAGCTTCTCGAGACCACTACTGAGACGCTTCGGAAAAAAAGAAAACCGTTGGAAAACAGTTTATAGCAGAGACTCCATCTAAGAAGATCTGAAGAAGGAATTGTAATTCCGAAATATCATCGGACTATAGATAACCAAATTACAACAGGTATATAATCCATTTTTTGTTCTATAGTGCATTGTTGTACCATTCTAAACTTTTTGTTCTTTACAAACAATACACAATGCTTCAAGCGAACTACAATACTCTCCTATCTCTACGACTGGGCCAGGCCGAGTTCGCAACTGTTAAGGAGTTGATCAAGCTATCTGAGAAACGTGCTAAAATCGGATGCCAAATAAACTTTCTTAAACGCTGCCTAAAAATCAACATAATTCCCAACCCTCGTGTTTTCACAGCCCTACCATTCGGCGATCACTGAAATACATACATATGTTCGTCATCAGAAAAATCTTACACCATCTGCACCAACAACTACATGAGCATACACGCAAATTCTCTGAAATAATATCCAGCATCACGTCAACCAGTGGACATACATACCGAAGAATAACCGCAGCTATTGACCGATGCTACCACCACTGCGTTGACCAAGAGAAGAAACGCCTCAAACCTAAATTCCAGTGGCTTTGTACCAAATACCGACACAACTCGGCCTATTACACCAACACAGATGAACAGGACACGTCCACAGAACGAGATAACACTAACACCGAAGACACCAACACACCATCAACAACAAAATCCCTAGTCACAGACTTGAGTGGGTCACTCTCCCATGAAGAACTAGAACTTCTCAGCCTGGGACCTAAATTTATCTTGAGCTAACAGCTGAATGAAAAAATCTTATTCGACCTGGAAGCCAACTTTTGTCGAACAGCATACCAACTCAAATGGCTGTTGGTAATAAAGAAGAACAACAACACACCTGGCAAATTTCCTACGTACCAATTAGACCACCTACTCCACCCTCCCCCAACCAACCAAGAACTCAACCACAAACTATCCAGATTGAAACAGTCTATCTCCAACATCTTGAGGAAGGAATTGCATATAACCCCAAATTTAACCAAGGCGCAACATAAAACACTGACTAAACTAAAAAACAAAAACCTTGTATACTCACCATCAGATAAAGGAAAAGAAATCTGCGTGATTTCTCGTGAAATATATGATAGACTGGCTCAAGAACATTTAAGCAATGACAGACTATATTCTGAAGTGACCGATATAACTGCGACCAGGATTGAGGACCGAATTAACACCGCATGGACGGACATCTGTAGACGGAGACAAATACATAATAAATTCAAGAACAACTTCATCACAAAGAACAGTAGATTAACCAGATTTTATCACCTTATTAAAACACACAAGAATAGCAACACGATCCAGATTAGACGCATCGTCTTCAGCGTGGAAGTATCTAGTTACTTTCTCGCATCCTGAAACCCATACTCTCAACCTTTCCGGGACACGTCAAGAACTCCGACGAAGTCATCAAAAGACTGCTCCAATTACCCCCAGACCAACTCAGGCAAAACAGATATGCTTTTCGTCTTGACGTTGTCTCAATGTACACAACGGTGCCAGCACACTCAGCGGTCAACCTATTGACTGACTGCATAATAGCGTCCAACATCCAATGCTTCGGACTTACCACAGCTGATATCCACCAACTTTTGTCCATCATCGTGGACAACACCTACTTCGCTTTCCAGGACCATATATACAAACAGACAACAGGTCTCCCCATGGGATCCAGTCTCTCGGGCCTACTAGCCATCACGTATATGAACCATCTGGAACGTCGAGCACTCAACATTTGCCGCTCATGCGCCTTCTTCATCAGTTACGTAGATGACATCCTCATATTCACAACCTCCTGTGAAGAGGCTGACAGAATATTCACAACGTTCAACGACACTATAGAACATCCTGACATCACTGGATCACTATCATTACTTGATTTCAAACTGAATATAATGGAAGAAGGAGAGATCCACACCGAGTTCTATAGGAAAGCAGCTAGTAGAGATATGTTTGTCCAATACAATTCAGCACTTCCACTCGGTGCCAAAATAGGATATGCCAGAAACGAACTTGCACGCATCCAAGGTAAATGCAACAGAACAGAGGACAAGGTGACCCACACTACACGCTTCCTAGATATATTGAAAACCAACGGGTATCCTAGATCCATTGTAAATCGGCTTAAGTATCCAAGACAACCAACATGCCGAACACAGAAAACCCAGCAACACATGCTTCCTTAAAATACCCCATTTTAGCGAGAGGATAACTACAGCCATCCGAAGAGCCATATGAAGAAAAGGGCTAGACATACAACTAGCCCACTCCGGCCCCTCTCTGAGAGCACACCTTGCAAAGAAACGAACAAGGGACAACAATCAATGCATATTAACAAATTGTCCCATCCGTGACACAGATTTATGCCAACGGGTAAATGTTGTGTATAAAATACAATGTAACAAATGCAACAAGTTCTATGTGGGAAGCACAACAAGACCGTTAGACGTCCGCATCAAAGAACATCTGAACACAAGAGCCTCCTCCTTCAGAAAACATTGAGACAGATGCCGGAACACTGATAAAAGCATAACAGTCACAATTGAGGCCAATGAAAGAAATTTGGGTAATTTAAGAATCAAGGAAGCTTTACTCATACACAGACTAGGACCCCAAATTAACAACAGGATGGAAGTTGGTAATCAATATATTATTTAGCTACATCTGGATGCATGTAGGTTAATTCTTAATAACATGCTCATATATTGTTTACAACAACAAAAAAAAAAGAGAAGCTGCACGTATAACACATAACTTAGAAGCAGCGCCCCACAGATGTACCAACACACACGAGATTGAAACAGCCGACCTCACGCACTTCTCATGAGGAATTCCGGAAGAAGCTTCGTGAGACCACTACTGAGACGCTTCAGGAAAAAAGAAAACCGTTGGAAAACAGTTTATAGCAGAGACTCCATCTAAGAAGATCTGAAGAAGGAATTGTAATTCCGAAACATCATCGGACTATAGATAACCTAATTACAACAGGTATGTAGTCCATTTTTTGTTCTATAGTGCATTGTTGTACCATTCTAAACTTTTTGTTCTTTACATACTAATGTATATTTATTTAATATTCATTACACTAGAGCTGCTTTTACTTCATATGTAAATATATATATAGATGTACCTTATGGTTTTGTGTATGTATTTACAATATTTTTATCTCCCTATATCTTATCATCTTTAGAATGTATATTTGCAATATTTACATCTATATATGTATCTTAAAATCATTTTATTCCATCCATCCATTTCTAGTGCCCACTATTTGTGGGAAGGTAGTAGTTGGGGCAGAGTCTTCAGACACCTCCATAGAGTCTTATCAAGAGCAACTATCATTATGCTTTCCTGCTGGATTCTCAAGCATAGTCAACTGAAACCATGGCTGTTATCCAACTGTTTTGCTTGTAGTCCACTCCTGAGTCTCTTGCTGGTTGATTTGTCTTACAATCTTTCCCTGTGACATTCTAGTCACATATCTGTAGTACCAAATTTGTGACCTTTCAATACAGAAAAGTAGCAGCTTGACCTAGAGAGACTTCATTTCAGCTATACATCCTTCGGAGAAATTTCATTTTAGACGATTGTATTCCTAATTGTACTCTTTTCATCATTATGCAACATTCATGATCATAAGTGAGGACAGGCACATACAGATAGCAAGTTTGGCTATCTTTACCAACCCCTACACTTCTGAAGATTAAATGCTAGAGCTGGCATGTTACTGAGCCAGTACCTGCAATTCTAGCAACCAATTCACCTCCTGCCTCCTATCTCTCATGAATACAGCCCTGAAATACTTAATCTTCTTCACTTGTCACAGTTATGTTCCACTAACATGTGAAGTGCAGTACAAAGACTTTCTTGAGAGGGCCTATGTTTCAGTCTTTGCAACATTAATTCTCATCCCTACCTTGCAGCACTTCTCAGTGAACCCATTTGGTGCATGCTAGAGATTACCTGATGAGTAGCACCATGTCATCAGCAAATATCAGCCAACTGATCACCAATCCTACACCCACCAATCGTGATACCACTTCCACAAAAACTGCACATCAATCCTGTTCATAAAATTTATGAAAAGAAGAGGTACAAATACACACTCTTATTTACATTTGATGGATATTTGTCCTCATCTTGTTTGTTGTTAACATAACATTTCAGCTGATATACCCTCCAGCCTTCAGCAGGTATCTTAGGGAAATTTCGAACCTGGGTTCTCATTCCTAAGGTATTTTTCGATATTATTATTATTATTATTCAGGTTACTGCCTGAAATTGAACTCAGAATCTTGGGGTTAGTAGCCCGTGCTCTTAACCCCAAGATTCCTAGTTCGATTCCAGGCAGTGACCTGAATAATAATAATAATAATATTAATAATAATAATAATAATAATAATAATATAGAAAGGATTGAGGTAACTCCTCCTGAAGATATAGAGTCAAAATTAAAAGAAGAGTGCCATTGTTTTAATTTTGACTCTATATCTTCAGGAGGAGTTACCTCAGTCCTCTCTATATTAACCAAAACGAAGTAGATTGACAAATTTATTTTTTGAACCCGTTGAAGACACACAGGATGTCGAAATATCGTTCACTAGATAACAATGGCACTCTTCTTTTAATTTTGACTTTAATAGTAATAATAATAATAACATTGAAAAATACCTTAGGAATGAGAACCCAGGTTCGAAATTTCCCCAAGAGACCTGATGAAGACTGGAGGGTATATCAGCTGAAATGTTGTGTTAACAACAAACAAGATGAGGACAAATATCTGTCAAATGTAAATAATGTAAATATTGTACATATTTCCTCATCTCTTAAATATAGAACTGTAAATACACACTCCTGTCAAAGTCCAACGCCCACATTGAAAGGTTTCAACTTTGCACCATTTACCCAAAAAGAAACCTTTGGGCATTCATATAGATACTTCAATTAGAGCACTCTCTCTCTCGTGTCCCTTTTTAAAAACTAGGATTATCACCCTGGCTTACCATTGCTTTGGTATCTTTCCAAAGGTTCAAGCCACTTGACATACACAAGTCAGAGAACACCTTCTCTGTTTAAGGCTTTTAGCATCTCTGGCCTAACTTCATCCTTTCCAGCAGTCTTGTCACATTTGTTAATTTTAATCTCCTTTGTAACTTCGTCTTCTGTGAGGTTAGTCTTCACCCCTAGATACATCTTATGTCCACCAGAAGATTTTATTGTAACTGGACTTAGGAGACCAGCAAAGTATTCTTTTCACTTCCCAAGGATACTCTTCTCTATAGAGAGAAGAATTGCAGCTGAGTTCTTAATGATGGGCATGGAAGAGAGTTTTTTGTCACAAAGTCAGCAGATGGTTTTCCAGAATACTTTTAAATTGCTAAAGTTAGAGTCCAGCTTAACCTCAGAGTTCTCCCATGACTTAGCTGTAGATATTTTACTGTCTCTGCTGTAACTCTTTGTGCCTCAGTGTACTGCATGTGCTAAAGGGGAGACTTGGTTCCAAGCCAAGCTCTGTGGCCACCTTTGTTCATGTGGCATCTTTAACTTCCTGATTAAATCGTTTTGATTTGCCACATGGTGCTGAACAAAACAATCTCAACTCCATTTCAACATCCTCAGTTTGTGCAGAAGTGTCTGCATATTTGTTTCTGATCCTATCATCTACCAGGGCCTTCCACTTTATCTTGTAAGTCATACCGAACGTATCGGTGTTGTTAGTTCCTCATGCTGTAAATAGTCTCATGTTCCAGACAACTAGGTGGAGATCAGTTGATAGCTCGGCTCCTCTTTTGATGTGGACATTCAGCACAGAATCAAAGAGGTCAGAGGCAATAACAAAATCTACCAACAATCTCTGTCCAGAAGTATCCCTATACCAGGTATACTTATGGATATCCCTGTGCTCGAAGAATGTGTTCATAATGGAGAGCCCATTTCTAGCACAGAAGTTTAGTAAGGACCCCTCCATTCACACTGAGTTCAGGCTTACCATTCCCTTCAATCACTCCTTTCCAAATCTGGTGACCTGTGCCAGTATATGCATTAACATTTCCTTGCAGGATAAATGACTTGGTCTTAACTATATCTAAAGCTGCAACTTTTTCAAGGAGGGATTTATATTTGGTGTTGCAGTTTCGTGTATATACTTGCAACAGCCACATCTGTCCTTCCTAAACTTCAACAAGCAATTAAACCTAGTTAAGGTGGTGAGCTGGCAGAAACGTTAGCATGCTGGGCGAAATACTTAACAGTATTTCGTCAGCCGTTACATTCTGAGTTCTAATTCCGCCGAGGTCGACTTTGCCTTTCATCCTTTCAGGGTCGATAAATTAAGTACCAGTTACGCACTGGAGTCAATGTAATCGACTTAATCCCTTTGTCTGCCCTTGTGGGCAATAAAGAAATATGCAATTAAACCTAGTCAAAAGATTTTTTGTACTTCTGGCTTTAATTAATAGTTCAAACAAGTTACATATGAAAATATATCCCAACATATTCTATTGTTTGTTGCCATTGCTTATATCATTTGAACTTCCATCTGTGAGGAAATGAGCCATGGCTCAGAAAAGATGGTAATCTGACGGTGCAAGATCTGGACTGTAGCACGGTCAGGCAACATTTCCAGCTCCCCCCACCCGTTTTTGGTTGGTCATATTGACCAGTCAATTTGTAGGAATGTGAATCACAAGGCTTTGGTCAGCCCAAGGCTATTGTTGAAGACACTTGTCCAAGGTTCCATGCAGTGTGGTTAGGAAGCAAATTTACTACACAGCCATGCCTTTCAATATCTACAAGGTTAGTGTAATTCTTATTATACCATGCACTTTCAGGTGATATTATCTCATTTAGGATGTTAAGAGTTAAAATGACATTTCAAGAATTTCCTTTTGAAAATCTTGAAAAAACAAGATAATTCACAATAAAGCGTGAAGAAAAATGATAATTCACAATAAACTGAAACACAATGAACTTTTTAAATTTTTTTATTTACTTTTTAAAGTTCCCATTGTTTTTGTTTTTTCTTGAGAGAGAAATACAAACAAAAAAAAATTAAGCAAAAATAGAAAAAAAAATTCTCTGAAATCTTCACTAGGAAACAGTAAAGAAATCTACTGAGAGAATGGTTTAATGTAATAACCCAGTTCTACATGATGAAAAAAATTAATTCAAAAATTTAAAAATAGTCAACAACAAAAAAGAACAAAAAAATTTCTCATTAATGATTTAGCAAATAGTACCACTGAGTTTGGAAATTAAGAAATTTTATGGGAATTTTTTTTTTTTTCTCTTTCAGTTCTTTTTAATTTATTTGCTTGTAAGTTCAATAAATTTGGTTTACAGATTTGTTTTTTTTTTTTTCAATATTATAATTCGTATATATTATGATAGTTATTATTTATTAAAATGTTTTTCCGTTTCTTTTTATATATTTTTGCTCTATTTAATCATTCCAAGTTTCTGCTGCAAGAACTTAGAAGATATACGTTGAAAATTCTCTTGCAAATATTTCTCACCACCATGTTTCTGCCACTCATTTTCAAATGTGTTCTCGAGAATCTCGGCTCCTTTCTTCAACTGTAAGCCAGTCTCTTCCAGACTCAGCTCACACATCTGCATGTCGTCAACACCTGATAAACAAACAAAAAACACATTTCACATTGAAATTAAAAGGCAGAAAAGAGATGGGACATAGAAACTACTTGATAAGAGAGTATAAGTCATGATAAAATGTATTTAGTCGATGCTGTAAAACAGTTGGTATCCAGTAGTTAAAAGTTTGCAAGGAAAGAGAAATGGAAAGTAGTTCATACATACACAAATCTTTTATCTTTTGTTTCAATCATTGGATTGTAGCCATGCTGGGGCACTGCCTTGAAGAATTTAGTCAAATTGACTCAAGCGCTTTTTTTTTTAAAGCCTGGTACTTATTTTATTGGTTGCTTTTGCTGAACTGCTAAGTTACAACTTTGCTCTTACCAAAAATTTCCTTCCAAAAGTGTCATGTCATTTTGCTTTTCTAAGATACTTTTATGTAATTAATATGCTTTATTTAAAAAAAAAAAATCTTTCTTCAAATATTTGTGACTGTATCAAGTATTTTTGCAAAACCTCATGTATCATATCATCATTTAGCATCTTTTTTTTCCATGCTGACATTAGAAAAAAAAATGTTGGATGGCTTGAGAGGAACTGGCAAGGCCAGAGGTCACACGAGGTTCCATACTCTGTTTTGGCTTGGTTTCTATGGCTGGATGCCTTTCCTAATGCCAACCACTTTACAGAATGTTCTGGGTGCTTTTTATGTGGCACCAGCACTCAGACCAATGCTTTTTACATGGCACCTTGGTCTTAGGATCTGTGTGTGTATATATGTATAAGTTGGTGTTAGGAAGGGCATCCAGCTGTAGAAACTCTGCCAGATCAGATTGGAGCCTGGTGCAGCCATCTGGCTCACTAGTCCCCAGTCAAACCGTCCAACCCATGCTAGCATGGAAAGTGGATGTTAAACGATGATGATATATATATATATTGCAGTTATGTTGAAACAGGTGATACGGGAAGTGCAGCATTGATAACAAAATATTTGTGGAGTAAATAATGGGCCAATTCGACTAAGTGACATGTCATGTGTCCATTTGGAGTATTCCAGACCCTAACCAGTCATGGAAAATTGGGTGGGGTATGTGACTTTTTGAAAGCTGTCAGTGGATATACTCTCCTTTGCGGCAGTTGGTGCTGCATCTAACATGACCCATCGTCTGAAGCTTTGACTCCTCCTTTGGGTTTGTTGTCCAACATCACTTATAAAGTAAATTTGGAGGAACTTGAACTTTGAATGTTGGCATAAATCCATGTTCAGCTATCTCTTTTTGAAATACAGAGTTGTATTGTCTGATATTGGTCAGAAAATCCTTTGACTGGATGGAAGTTCCTTCCAGAAGATCTATAAGAGGTTGAGGAGGAGCTGGTAATCTTACCTTACTGCCTGAGCAGCGCATGCCATTAGTTTCATTTAGAAATGTTTACTGCTCTTGGGAAAGTCTCATCTCCCTTCTGTATTGAGACTCCATCGGATGTGCTGTAACATGCTGATCTTGAGAAAGTCTCATCTCGATTCTCTCTTCAGACTCCATTTGACGTGCTGCAGCATGCTTTTGCTGATCTTGGGAAAGTCTCATCTCCCTTCTCTCTTGAAACTCCATTTGACGAGCTGCAGTATGTCTCATCTCTTTTCTCTCTTAAGACTCTCGCCTTTGGTTTTCTACAATTCTCCTTACTTTATACTTGTTTCTGGAGAGATTATGTCCTTTCTTTGGTGGCATATTTTTTTTCAATGTTGTAAACCAAAAATTATGAACATAGAAGAAATTATGCAGTAATCTCTATTATTGTAAGCATTTGAATGCCTTTATTTTTGTATGCAGTACAAATTAACCAAATAGAAGCACATGTATGAACTGCTAATCATCATCATTTAAAGTCTGCCTTCCATGCTAGCATGGGTTGGACGATTTGATTGAGGACTGGTGAAACCGGATGGCAACACCAGGCTCCAAACTAATTTGGCAGAGTTTCTACAGCTGGATGCCCTTCCTAACGCCAACCACTCAGAGAGTGTAGTGGGTGCTTTTACGTGTCACCCGCACGAAAACGGCCACGCTCGAAATGGTGTCTTTTATGTGCCACCTGCACAAGAGCCAGTCCAGGGGCACTGGCAATGATCTCGCTTGAAAACCCTACAAAGGCCAGTCAGGCGGTATATATATATATATATATATGTCTGTACGTATTGTCGTCGTCGTTTAACGTCCGCTTTCCATGCTAGCATGGGTTGGACGATTTGACTGAGGACTGGTGAAACCAGATGGCTACACCAGGCTCCAATCTGATTTGGCAGTGTTTCTACAGCTGGATGCCCTTCCTAAAGCCAACCACTCAGAGAGTGTAGTGGGTGCTTTTACGTGTCACCCGCACGAAGGCCAGTCAGGCGGTACTGGCAAAGGCCACGCTCATCTCGCTCGAGAAACCTCGTGTGTCACCCGCACAATAGCCAGCCCAGGGGCACCAGCAACGATCCCGCATTGAAAAATCCCAGAACCCCACACAAGAGCCAGTTCAGCGGCACCGGCAACGATCTCGCTTGAAGAAATTTCATGTGTCACCAGCACAAGAGCCAGTCCAGGGGCACTGGCAACGATCTCGCTCGAAAAACCTCATGTGTCACCCGCACAAGAGCCAGCCCAGGGGCACCGGCAACAATCCCGCTCAGAAGATTTCATGTGTCGCCCGCACATGAGCCTGTCCAGGGGCACTGGCAACGATCCCGTCTCGCTCAAGGCATTTCATGTGTCACCCGCACAAGAGCCAGCCCAGGGGCACCGGCAACGATCCCGCCCGAAAGATTCCATGTGTCGCCCGCACACGAGCCAGCCCAGGGGCACCGGCAACGATCTCGCTCGAAAAACCTCATGTGTCACCTGCACAAGAGCCGGCCCAGGGGCGTCGCCCGCACATGAGCCAGTCCAGGGGCACTGGCAACGAACCCGCTCAAACATTTCATGTGTCACCCGCACAAGAGTCAGTCCAGGGGCACCGGCAACGATCTCGCTCGAAAGATATCATGTGTCGCCCACACATGAGCCAGTCCAGGGGCACTGGCAACGTTCCCCCTCGAAAGATTCATATGTCGCCCGCACATGAGCCAGTCCAGGGGCACTGGCAACGATCCCGCTCGAAGTCCAGGGGCACAACGGTAAATTTGCAACTGCTGCAATAATTATTGACTGGTAATTGAACGGTAAATGTGTATTTTTATAAACCTTGGTATCTGCTACCTCACTGTTTTTTGTCAAGAGTTTCACCTCCAGCCATTCATTATGTCAGTCAACACACACACGCTGACATACCACTCCTCTGCCGTGGCTATAAAGATGGAAAGTTGCCTATGTGTAATGTTGTTTACATTAGGATATAATTAGAGTTAAAAGTGAAAAAATAAAAGTGAAATAATATTATATCACATTACAATATAGATGTTATTCTTTCACTTTTGACATGTAACACCGAACCAGTGCCAATATTGTATTGTTTTAATCCCAATGAAAAGAAAAAATTACATGTTGAAACTCATGGGGTCTGATACTATTACCATGTGAAATTTCGTTGAGTCGTTTGAGAATTCATTGAGAACAAAGAATTTTAATATATATAAATTAATAGTGGGTGTTTAGATATCAGGTTGTGGTTCAAATTTGTTAAAGAATTTGGTGTGTGTGTTGTTTTGTCTGTGTGTGTTGTTTCGTCTGTGTCTGTATATTTTTAGTGGTGTATGTGTTCTTTTTTCATGTGCGGTGTGGTATTGTGGTTTGTGTTTAGTTTTATGGGAATGTTTTGTGTGTATGTGCACGACAGAGCCTTATTCATTGATTAATAATGGGTATTTCAATATTTATTTGAGGTTTATAGTTGTTGATGAATTGTTTTTCCTTGTTTATTCTCTTTTGTTAGGTGTAGATATGTAAAGAGAGAGAGAGAGATGAAGAAATATATATATATATATATATATATATATATATATATATATGCCTGTCATTTGCTGAACCAATGAAATAAAGTTTGCTTCATACTCGTGAGACCAGAGCTTGTCTGGATTCTCATGGCATTTACACTCAAAGTACAAAAGTATTACCTGAAAAGGGTAGCAGTCCATCACAGGGTGACCTTCCAAGTACTACTAATACTCAACTGTGTGTATTGAAGCAATGTGAAATGAAATATCTTGCTCAAGGACACACTACCTGATGAGAATGGAACCCCATTGCTTAATGATGAGGTATCCAGCATTAACCACTAGACCACACACACCATCACTGTAGTCACCTTAAGAAATTGTACTCACCTGCCAACAGTATAATGGGGGAGACTTCCATACAGATTTCCATCTGCCGGGCAATCCACCGACCATCAAAGTGGGCATACCACCAGCCTTGTTTCTTTTCTGTCTTGAATTCTCCAGATGGCCGAGTGAAAGGAATCCTAAAATAGCGCTGAGGCGAAGTTTCACTTTTCTCTATATCCATCTCACCAGGAATATGTGAAGAATATTTTTCAGCTGGAACACAAGCAAAATTTTACAAATAAATAAATAAATATGTGTGTGTGTGTATAAATATTTACACACATATAATATTCACATGCTATTATTTATAGTCTTATCTGCTTCAAGTTTTACAATTCCCCAAAATAATTATTTTAAATATATAAGTTGGGTGATGTAAACAGGAAAAATAGAACTCAGAACATGAATATATATATATATATATATATAATAATAATAAATGGAGCAAAACGCATATAATCAATAAGTTCCTTTAATTCATACATATGTTTCAAAAATTATATGCACTCTACTCCAAAGAAGTAAGAGATGCTGGTATATACATATAATTTCATCATCAGGGAACCATTATTACAAATGCAAAACTTGTGCTGAATGCTAAGGTTACGTACGAGGAACAACACTATATAGCTAAGTTAAATGACCGTTAGAAACAAGAACGCTAGTTTACAGGGAGCTGTTTAGGTAGAGAGGCTATGAATGCTATACTAAGAGTTTAAATTAAAGGAAGACATAATGAACCGCAGAAAAATCTTAAAGTTAATAATAATGGTAATAAAAATTTATTGTAAATGGAAGGAGAAAGGGAGAGAATCCAATGAATTCTTTATATACGACTAATTATGTAAATAAACGTTTATAAGGAAGGAAAATTAAAGATGGATTGTAAATATAATTAACCATTAATGTTGTATCATTAAGTTACGGTAATTAACCTAAATAAATGGCAAAACAAAGTACAAAACTCTAAAGTGATGAAATAATAAGAATAAACATGCATACGATAACAAAATCGATAGTATATACGTAAATATATATAAATATACTTAAAACTCTACGAATATAACTTTTCAGGGGTTAAACTTGCTGTACTAACTAGAGAAGGAGAGAGAGTGTGAACAACTGGCGTTGGAGTTAGATATAATTGTTATTTTAGATAATATTATAATGTTATAATTCTCATTGTTATTATTATTATTATAAATTTATTACTATTATTGTTATTGTCTAAAGTTAAATAAAAATAAATGCAAAGTGTGGTGATAGTTCATACCACATGTAAAGTGGCTATCAACTAGCGAGTATGTTGGTAGGTGAAAAAAAAAAAATAATAACTAAAATTAGTAAAAAGGATGAAATTAATGAAACAAGCTGAAGGTGTATTTCCTCCAATGCTGGCATCTGTATGCTCTCTGTGTTATCTGGTTCACTAAATTATTCTTGGAGAACAGAATGTGGAATAGCTCCAAGTTACAGAGAGAACAAGAATTTTTACCCTTGTCGTAGGGTATTGAGGTAGCCAGTATTGACCATTCCAAAGAGAATTGTTTATTGCAGTCCCTAAGTTTCCAGATTAACTTACTAAGACCAGTACTATTATTTTTATTCCTATCCCTAAAGGATAAGTAATAGTTAGAGATTCTCCTAGAGACCTGCGACGAAGAGCAACCTATGTAATGCAAGACCTCTGTGTTAGTCGTTACCTTACATTGATAAACCACATTTTTGGTCCTAGCATTCACACTCAAAAACTTGATTCTGTTACGATTAGATTCCTAGATACTAATCTTATTATTGTGATAGTTATTGTTATATTTACTAATGTTGTACTTATGACCTATGTTTTTATCTTACCTATATTTTTATATTTTCAAGGGGACATCTGTTGATATTAGTGGTATTCTAGGTATAAATACAATGTCTCCCTTATGACATCCAGTGAGGATTTTTGCTTTGATAATGTGAGGCTGTAGTTCAGTTACAATCATATGTGTACCATTGCAGCTGCCAGGAATGTGTTTAATATGAAAAATTGGTATATCTAATATAATGTTACACTGCTGTATTTAGTGGTTATTTAAGCAATGAGTTCATGGATGGTTAATGGAATTGATGTGATGCTGAAGAAGGAGCAAGAACTTCTGAAGTTTGGCATATACACCCATTAACCATTTTTCCATCTTTGATCACATTGTTGCTTACATTAGACATATCTGGATATAAAACGTCATAACAAATCAGTGCTGGCTATAATTTCTACAGAAAATCTGTAAAAATAACCTTAAAAATGTTTTAATAGCACAGCTAACACAGTAGGGTACAGTGTTGACTTATAAAACATTTAATATACTTTGCAGTATATTATGGTTGTATAATGAAATAGTTTCCCTATATAATGAAATAGGTTTTGTATGGTAAGAGTCAGAGGTAGTCTCAGGTGAACTGCTACCAAAAAGTTTAAGAGAAATAAAGGCTTACCCTCCAGTATTGAATCCGGAGTTCTCTGGGTATTCCCATCACGCTTCTTGTTCTTTGATTTCCAGGAATGATAAACCTTAAGTCGTCTGTGAAATTCCTCACGACAAGCCTCCAACAATTCCAGATCTCAAAAAGTTAAGCACAAAAATATCAAATGTAATTAATCAAAAAGCAGAAAAGAAATGAGAAAGGAAATAATTCATCACAAATAAGAACCCTTTAGCATTTAAACCAGTCATATCCGACCCCAGTATTCTACCTGTTTTATATTGAAACTGACCACATCTGACCTCTCACCTATTATACAATGTCATTCTCAGAATAAACAATCGTATCATTGAACTATAAGACAATGCATGATTAATTGAAAACAATGTGGATAAATAAGCATAACATTTGATAGAATAATCTGAATGCTAAAGGGTTAAAAAAGTGTTACAGAAATTTTCTCTTGGAGTGAGTGAATGAGTGTGAAAGAGGAGAGATTTAGTTACAAACAGACATTTATGAGTGCATGTATTTATCTCTCTCTTCACAGTGATATTCTGGAAAGAATCACAAAATGGATTCTTTTAAGCTAAGCAACTGGCAGGAGACTTAGGGGCTAGACTAAGAACGAAATGGTTGTATAATATCTATAGTAACAGTTGGTCATGCCTGGAAATCCGTCCAGAACATTTAATGATGGCTATTTCTCACAGGACCCTATGGAGGAGGTACCTGAAGACTTTATCCAAAACCCTCCCAGGAGAAGATGGATGCATGTCTTCACATTGACACCTGGTTGGGCAGTGATGAAGTTTGTCTATGTTACCTGTAAACACAATATCCAATTATGTCATTCAAACATACAAAGACTAAGAATTTCATGTTTTTTTTTATTAAACTTTTAGTCAGGATGGATGGCAGTACCCCATGATCCTTTATAGTATCACCAAGTCTAATAGGAAGGACCAAGGAAGCTATTCTTAAACTGGAGATCCTGGCTTGAAAACTTACAACAAAGCAATCGCTGCTATAAGTATTCAAAGGTAGCAAGTGGTACCTAAGAGTGAAATACTTGTTTTTTCATGTAAAGGTTCGCATCAGGAAGGGTAGAATACTGCCTTGAGAATCTCATCCAAGCCATGCAAAAGCAGAAAAAAGAAGAGAAGTTGGTAGAAAAAGTTAAAATTGCTATCTCCAATTCAGTTTCCATACCTATCCTCATCTATGGCCATCAATGTTGGGTAATGACTGGAAGAGGACAATCGCAAATACAAGCAGCTGAAACGGGGCTCCTCTGGTTCTCTGGAGTAATGTTACTGACAGGGTACATAGCTTGGAGATCATGGAGTCTCTCAAGGTAGAGCCACTACTTCTCAATGCAGAGAAGCTCTGGTACTATAGACATTGTAGGAAAGGATTACAAGACAGATTCTTCAAGCTGAGCCAACCAGCAAAAGACCAAAGGGAGACCAAGAACGAAATGGTTGGATAATATCCACAGTCTCAGTTGTTCAAGTTTGGGAATCCAGCAGGAAAGTATAATATTACTTCTCATGGGACGCTATAGAGGAGGTGCCTGAAGACGCTATCCCCAGTGCCCTTCCAAGAATACTAGTCAGTGAAGATGGATGGATAATGAGATGTTAGAACATTAAATTACATTTTGTCATAGTGTTTCAGATAAGTAAATAAGAAAAAACAAAAGAAAAATGCAAGAAACTATTTAAAACATGGCGCAATGAACAAAAATGAATGTAGTTAAATTAAATCTATGTACCACATGATGTGTTGATGGCGTCTCGGAGTTCCGCATACTTCCATTTAGATAAATCATACTTCTTTTGCGCGGCAGCCTGCCGTTGTGCTAATACAGCCGCTGACCGAGCAAGTGGAGGTATGACCACATCATCGACCTGGTTTTGGTCTTCCATAGCAAGACGTAGTGCAAGCTCTCGATCACGGTGCTCTTGTTGCAAGATATGCTGCCTTTTGGTAATCTCCTCAGAGTCCTTCTGGCGATCAGCTTCCAAAGCTACCTGAAAGAATGAGAAATGAAAATGAGAATGGTATAAAAGAGTAGCCAGAGAGAGAGTTGAGAAGAGTAAGAAGGTAAATGGAAGGAGAGGAGAGAAATTATATCTCTTTTACTAGTAGGGGCTAGAGAAAGAGATAGTGCTCATAGCCTTTGTAGCCTCTCCTGGAAGTGGAATAAAGACACTGGAAAAGTAAAAACTAAAAGGTGAAAGATAAAAAAATTATCACGAGGTGTCGTCATCTGTAGAGTAAATTTGCTAAATGTATACTATTTAAAACTGTTTATTTTATTATGACATGTAGAGACTGTCCTAAATTGCTTGTTTATGAATGGTTTCTTGATGAATACATTTTCATAGGCCTCAGCTGTGCACAAATTACATGGTCTCTGATTTTGGTTGCAGGAAGTTGCACACGAGATGATTTTCCATTTCAAGGTGAAATTGTATCAGGAGATATACTAAAAGTTTTTAATATTGACACAAGAACTAAGATTTGGAGAAGGAGATAAGTCTACACAAGTTTAACACCAGCATCTGGTCCTTGCAGGAGGATCTAGCAGAATCTAAGTATCAACCACTTGTGCCATGTCTCCATTTTTAAGATAACTTGCTCATTCTATTTCTCCTGACAGTGTTGGAGGTCTTGTAAAGGGTTATAGGCAGAGTTTTTTTCTTCCTGACTGAAGAAAACTTAAGGGTCTCTAAGACTGGTGAGAAGATATCTTGAGACTGTAAACCTGATCCAAAAGTTTGTGGCATAGCAGCCTCTGTTAAAGGTAAGTAGACAATGTGTGAAGTAGACAATAGTAAGAATTGTCCATCTGATACGACTCAGTCTGTCAAATATCATAATATAGTGGATTCTGTTAATGGCATCAAATTTAGTGATAGGTTTACCTATCATCCAGTACACTGTATTATTCTACTGCACTGCACTCTGGGAAATAAAAGAGACAACAGAAAAACTTAAACTTACTGCAGCAGCTTTGTTAGCTTCCTCTTGCGCTTTGCGTTCCTCTTCTTCTTTTTTCCTTTTGGCTTCCATTTCCATTTTCCTAAAAATAATATTGCATATATATATATATGTATGTGTGTGTATGTGTGTGTGTGTGTGTATACACATACATATAGAGAGATAGACATATGCAATCACACACACAAACACATATTTATAAGCAATAACAATTGGTTTGAGGTTCATTACAGCTCTTTCAGATGTGTTCTTTATTAATGTGTAAGAAAACTGTTTTCTTCCAGTGAATTAAGAATAAAATTTAACATTTAGGATTTT